>NC_056732.1:1000842033-1001072033 GCF_019279795.1 Protopterus annectens | reverse complement strand
TTATCAAAGGAGAGACTACTGTCCACCTGTGTCCCAAGGCCTCTTATCAAACTTTCGCTGTTAAGTACACTACCGCCTATGTGGTAGTTCATGGGTACAGAGTTTTTACCAAAAGGGATGACAGTGCACTTTTTGGCATTGAGCTTGAGGCCATGGCTTTGACACCAGGCATCTGTCTCAGTGAGGCCCTTTTGTAGGATGTCCACATCGTTAGGAGTTTTGATTATGGCTCCTAGTTTGCAGTCATCTGTGAACTTTGTCAGCCAAAGACCTTCTGTGTTAGCCTGTATTTCAGAGAAGTAGATACTAAACAGGAGAGGTCCTAGGACTGAACCCTGTGGTACTCCACTTGTCACTGGTCTGAAGTTGGATTTAGAGTCTGCTACTTTCACAGTGTGGGTTCTGTCAGTGAGCCAGTTGGCAATCCATCTTGTGACATAAGGATTTATACCTAGTTTAGTGAGTTTATCTCTAATTCTAAAGTGGGGGATGGTGTTGAAAGCCTTGGCGACATCTAGATAGGCTGCGTTAACCACCTTACCCTCATCTACGACTCTGGTGACTGCTTGAAAGAAGTCTTTCAGGTTTAGGAGACATGATCTGCCTTTTACAAACCTGAACTGGGTAGGGTCTAGAGTTTGGAGATTACTAATGCCATTGTTTATAAGTTCCATTATGATACATTCCATAGCCTTGCAGACCAGGCTTGTCAGGCTATTGGGGCAGTAGTTCCCGGGGTCCATGGTGGCTCCCCCTTTGTGGCGTGGGATAACCATTGCTGTCCTCCATTCAGTGGGCATAAAGCCTGAGGTGAGGCTATGATTGAACATGGTACTTAGGTGGGGTGCCTGTTCGTTCTGTAGTTCATGTAGAACGCAACCTGGGATGTTGTCAGGTCCCATGGATGCTGTGTTCTTGGCTTTGGAGAGTGTGTTTTTTACCTGTGCAGCTGTGTGATTACAGGAATTTTGCATTCTTTCGAGTATAGATATGGGCCCTTTAGGGGATGAGAGAAGGGTAAATTTAGCAGTGAACCTATCTGCCAGGATGTTGGCAGTATCAGTTGGTTCTGTATATTTAGTACAAATGTACTGTAACTCAGTGCAGATCTGAGTGTTGCCATTGAGATTCTTGACATAGTTATAGAATGCTTTGTGGTTGTCTTTAGAATCAGTGGCGATTTTGTTTTCGTAACTAGCTTTGGAGGATTTTATGAGGGATCTCAGCTTCTTACTGAGGCTGATCACGGAGTTCCTCCAATCATGGGATTTTACTCTTTTTTGCAACAGTTTCTTTCTTCTGTTGTAGAGTTTGTTTATGGCAGGGGACCACCAGACTGGCTTCCTTTTTTTGGAGGATAGCATCTTGGTTCTGTTAGGGATTACACGATCCATGCACTTGTGTAGGTGCAATTGTATAGGATTCAGCAGTCGTACCTCTATTGTCTGTCAGCATGGGTGTCATGAAGTTTGCCAATTCTGTCTTAAGAAGCATGAAGTTGTTTTTTATGGTGATTTCCCTAATGGGGGTGGGAGTGGGATGTGGATGTCTAGGGTGATTTGCTTGTGGTCAGATCTGACCAATGAGGAATTGACCTCTGGTGTGGAACACTGGTTGCCCATGTTGGTAATGACCAGGTCTAGGACATTGCTGCCCCTGGTGGGTGTGTGGATAAGTTGATCCAAGGCGTTGGAATTTATGAATTCCAGAAAACATTGAGCAGAAAAGTTGGCACATGAGTGGTTTTCCCAGTTAATGGTGGGGTAGTTGAATTCACCCATTATTAGGGTGTTAGGTTGTACCCTAATATTTTCCAGTGTATCAAGAAATGAGGAGTGGGAATCCTGGGGCATGGTGGGGGATCTGTAGCAAGCTACAATTTGGATTGCGAACTTGCCCAGAGTTAGTTGCACTTGGATAATCTCGGATGCATTATGCTGAGCAACTAGCCTGGAGATGTGGAAATCCTTAATGAATATGGACACGCCTCCGCCTTTAGTGCTTCAGTCCAGGTTAGGTGGCTGAAAGGTGTAGTATGAATTATAGCCTGGTAATGCAGGGGTGCTCTCTGGAGCCTTGAACCAGGTCTCTGTCACTGCACAGATGTCAATGTTCTCCATTTTAAGGAGTGCCTCGAGTGAGTGCATTTTGAGGTTTAGACTTCTAGCATTAAGTAGCGTTATCCTCAAATTTTGCTTGCTTGAACCTGTTACAGTGGTGAATTTGTCATTTGAATCTTACCTAAAAAAGGCACTATAGGGGTGGCAAGAGCCTTAGCCAGTATCCGGAATCCCAAGGGCGACAGGTGCAGGCCACCTCTGGCAAAGCATTGTGGTTTGTCAATCATGTCATCCCAGGCAGACAGATGCTGGATCCCCTTAGAATGACACCAGAAGCTTAACCAATTGTTGAAGTCAATCATTTTGTCCTTGTACAGTGGTATCATTGTGGGTGATGGCAGGATGCTACTCTGGGCTAAGGTCATACCTGCCTGGGCTACAAGATTGGACAGCTGTTCCATGTCTCTTTTCATGTAGTCCAGGGAGGTATGTCTCAGGTCATTCACACCAACATGGACAATGACAGAGTCATATTTCTACTTGTTGTGGAGTGACCTGAGTGCATGCATTATGTGGCAGATCCTGGCACCTGACAGGCAGCTGACAGTAACTTTTTCCTTGTTTAGCCTGGTGAGTGGAACATCAGTGTGCTTGACTATAGAGTCACCTATGACTAGAGTGTTGGGTACGTTATTATGCCTTATGGGCTGTGGTTGAGTGGCACACTGAGTTTGTGGGCTATGTGTCATTTGGGCTGTGTTGGGGGTTGGAGGTTGCTTGCATTTCTGATGTGGAGGTCTCTGTTTCTTGGGTAGATTTTTTTTGAGAGCCTCCACGAATGTAGGTGTGTGTTTTGTGTTTCTATGTGTGTGTTTTGGTGGTGTAGGTTTTAAAGGACTATGTGATGAGTGTGGTGTGGTGCAAGTGTTTACCTTCTCCTCTTGACTGTCTAGTCCAGTCTTGGATGAAGAGAGCTTTGTTTCCAGTTTGGCTATATAAGTACATCTCTCAGGTTGTAGTGTTGGGTGGTAGGAGGAGAAGGTTGTCTGTGTACATGAGGCAATTGCTGCATTGCCCCAAGATGCCCAGATTCATCAGATAGACTGGAGAAAACACCAGGAGCTGACCCTTAGACATGACTGGATAGGTGCTTATTTATTAAGAATTAATTTTTTTTCCTCTAGACAAGTGAGGAAAGTTGAGTACTGCAGTAAATTGTAGCTTAGTGCTTACAATGAGTTCTGAACAAGTGCTGAGCTGAAAGAAACAGATTTGAGTGCTGAAACTGGAAAACTGGCTAGTTCTAAGAAACAAAATTAAGCTATAAGGCTTCTCTTCAACACAGAAAGGCTTGGGGGCTCAGATGCTTACAAACAGTCCTGGATACAGCAAATCTGTATCTGGACTAGACGACTTACAGGAAAGACCGGAAACAAGCTTACATTTTTTTTTTGTAAAGTGGAAAGGGGAAAAAAGGAACAGAAACTAACTGGGTTGGCCTTCTCAATTTTTCTCAATGGATTAGGTATTATGAGTTAATGACACTAGACTGCGAGGAGTGTCCCAGATCAAATTTACAGTAGGGCGGGCAACTGCAAAGCCACCAAGTATAAAAACAGGATACCAATAGGGAGGAATGGTGGGAAACAAAAATCAGAACAAACAAACCCAACCAGATGCTCAACAATTGTAAAAAATGTCTAGTTAATACCACACACACAGTGAAACTAGGTAGCAAAGTATATTCAGACAATAAAAGTGCTATAAATAACTCAGAAATAAGCAAAAAACAGGATACGTAATGTTATATATCACAGATTAGTTGGCTCAGAGCCCTTCTTCCAACTTCCTCCAATTAGCTCAGTGTGAAATGGCAGAAACACTCACAAGTTAACTTCTTAAGTAACAAAGTTGAAACCTGAAACAACTTTAAAAAAAAAAGCTTGAAAGAACAAATGAGGTGCTTACTCCAAGCTGTAGTCCAGGCAGCCCCAGTCAGCCAATGACCACAAACAATTCACTCTCACTGAAATGCTGTACTGGCTTTGTCTAAGCTATGATGGCCTGGAACATGTGATCAGACACACAGCCTCTACTAACAAACAACCAGGCCCAAAACAGAAGCCTGAATATGGACAATGCTACACTGCCAACACTACTTAGGTAGAAAAAAAAAACTGCAGAACTGTTTAAACAGATAAAGGATCAAGGAGACTCTAGAGAATGTTTTTAACTGCAAACAAGTTATATGATACACTCCTTAGGAAATCAGAACAAACAGACCCAACCAGATGCTTAACAATTGTAGAAAATTTCTAGTTAATACCTCACACACAGTGAAACTAGCTAGCAAAGTATATGCAGACAATACAAGTGCTATAAATAACTCAGAAATAAGCAAAAAAACAGGATACTTAATGTTATATATCACAGATTTGTTGGCTCAGACCCCTTCCTCCGACTTCCTCTGATTAGCTCAGTTGGGGTCCATTTCTCACTGCCTCAAAGGTCCTTTTCCAGGAACCAGCATGGCCAGAAGAAGATGTGGTTCTGCAAGTCTCAGACATTTTCCCGGGATGCTCAGGACTCACCTTCCCCGAGAGGCAGAGGGGGGATATGATAGATGCTGCCCTAAAGGCACAGGGGGTCCTAGGAATTTCGGGTCCTGAGAACCTTTCTTGGATAAACTTGGACAGCAACCCTGAGGGGTTTCCCAGCTGTCCATCTCTGGAGGCAGTCGGGGGTCATCTGTCGCTTCTCTCCACTAGCATGGGAGTCCATCACTACAGATCAGTGGGTGCTGCAAGTCATATCCAGAGGATATTTTGTTCCCTTCAAGGATCTTCCCCCACTCTCCCAGATGTCCCACCTACACAGTGGGAGAAAGCAGCAATGCAGGCAGACTCACTAGTAAGAAAACAAGTCATCCAGCCAGTCCCTCCAGACCAGTCTGGATCTGGGGTTTATTCCAGGTTCTTTTTAGTACCATAAAAGACGGAGGACCTCAGACCAGTATTGGATCTGTCCAAATTGAACCTGTCAGTAACCAAGATAAAATTCCGGATGGTCACGATTCAATCTATCCTGCCTTATCTGCAGGAAAGAGACTGGATGTGCTCGATTGACCTCCAGGACGTGTACTATCACATCAAGATGGACAGACGCTCCCAGAGATTCCGTTGCTTCCGGCTGGAGCAAATCATTATCAATTTCGAGCCCTTCCCTTTGGTCTCACCACACCCCCCCTGGGTGTTTACCAAGGTAATGGCAGTAGTACTGGCTCACCTGAGGCTTTAGAGCATTCAGTTCTTTCCATACCTGGAGGACTGGCTCTTTACCACCCCCCCTCAGAGCATCTACTGTGTCAGGCTAGGGACTCCTTCTTTCATCTAGCCAACAAGTTGGGGATTGCGATCAGTATGAACAAGTCTGCTCTTCACCCGGCTCAGATTCTAGATTTCATTGGGGCATGGCTGGACACAATACAATCAAAAGTGTTCCTCACCTCAGACAGGATACGCAGCTTGAGATTACATGTCTTACACATTCTTCAGACCCATTTACCAACAGCCAAAGCAGTGTTAAGAGCTCGAGGTTCTAAGGCAGCCACAGTAAATCTTCTCCCCATGGTACGCCTTCATATGAGTACTGCAGTCGACAATGGCAGTTCAGTGAGTACTGCAGTGGACACAGGCGGTTCAGTAGTCACTGTTAGACCTTCCTTTGTCCTTTCAAGTGAGAATTTCAAAAGCGTGCAGGGACTCCCTTTTGTGGTGGATTCAGTCCCTGGATCTCCTCAAGGAATGTTCTTTTCCACCTCCTTTACCCCAAACCACAGTGACCACAGACACCTCCCTACTGGGGGGGGGGGGGAATCCTCAGGAAGGACAGTCCAAGGCACATGGTCCCCTTCCGAGACCTGTCTGCACATCAGTGTTCTAGAGATGACAGCGGTTCTTCTTGCGTTGCAGGCCCTCCATGCTCATCTTCCTCTGGGAATGATTGCAATTCAGATGGACAATATGTCAATGGTCTGGTATATCAGCAAACAAGGGGGAACCAGATCTTATCCCTTATATCGAGAGGCCATGAGACTGTGGGAATGGGCGATCACTGGCCATTTTCTGGTGGCAACGCACATCCCAGGACGGTCCAACATTTTAGCGGACAGGCTCAGCAGGTCTATCTTGATGCCTTATGAGTGGTCTCTGTAACCTTCAGTAGCGGCACAGGTCTTCCTAGAGTGGGGTAGCCCTTGCTGCGATCTCTTTGCATCTCCATTCAACATGAAATCCAGCAAGTTTTTTGTTCTGAACCCCCCACTGGGAGAAGCCCCTAGAGATGCTCTGATTCATGCTTGGCCTCCCGGGCTTCTTTATGCATATCCTCCTCTTTCCCTCATGTTGAAGTTTCTACAGAAAGCCCAAAGACTGGGGAGCACTGTGATCCTCATCTCCCCATTCTGGCCTCGGCAGGTTTGGTTTCCCATTCTCAGGTCTCATTTAGTTTTTCCACCATGGACCTTGGATACGGTCCCGGATCTGCTTTCACATCCCTCGGGGATTCCTCATCCAGATCTGGACAGTCTGAAGCTCACTGCTTGGCTGCTCCGATTCTCATGATTCTTAAGCTCCTGGTCTGTCATCTCCTGTCAAGTCCATTCTGGTGGCAGCTCATAAATTGTCCACCAGAAAAGTTTATTGCAGTAAATGGAAATATTTTTCTATATGGGCCATTCATAGGACTTTGGACCCTTTCAATGCACTGTTTTCGTCGATTTTAGATTTTCTAACTAGCATTTTTCATCGGGGCACTAGTTCCTCAATGGTGAAAGTCCAGCTAGCCGCTATTTCTAATTATCATGTTGGGGTAAACATGTCTTTGTTGGCTTCCTCTAAACTTTGTAAAACTTTTCTCAAAGGTGCTTTTCTTCTCAGACTTCCAACTAAGGACCAGATTCTGCCACGGGACCTCACCTTACTGTTGCAGGCATTGGATTTTCCCCCTTTGAGCCTGTGGCATCTGTAGATCTACAATTTTTGACCTGGAAAAGTGCCTTTTTGGTTGCCATTATGTCTGCTAGAAGGGTGTCGGAGCTTCAAGCTCTTTTTATCAAAGTCCCTTACATGATCTTTCACAAGGATAGAGTGTCACTACGCACTAACCAGTCCTTCCTTTCCAAGGTAGCTTCAGAGGCCGATATTAATCAGGTTATTAATTTACCAGTATTTTTTCCGAACTACCAGAGCAAAGGGGAATACAAATTACATTTACTGGACTTACATAGGCAGTTGAGGTTTTATCTGCACAGGACTAAACCTTTCCGCAAGTTTGATCAGCTTTTTGTCTCCTATGCCAAGCCCTTCTTTGGTAAACCTGTCTCTAAAGTGACTATTTCTCGCTGGATTTCACAATGCATTGGGCGGGTTTATTCAGATAGAGGTTTGTCTCTTACAGGAAAAGGGAAGGCTCACTCGACCTGATCTATGGCTACTTCAGCAGCCTTTTGGTCTAGGGTCTCTTTGAATGATAGTTGTTCAGCTGCTACTTGGGCCTCATCTCATACATGTATCTCTCATTCTAAACTGGATTTGGTCTCTAGGAGTAGAGTATCCTTTGGCTCTGTGGTGCTCCAGAATATCCTTCCATGAGGGCCTTTCAAGAGTTAGGTAGCTGGGGACACTGTCCCACAGGTTGAAGAACAAATGAAGTAAACTATTTCAGATAAAGAAGTTATGTACTCACCATAATGTTCCATCAGAGTAGTTCTACTTCATTTGTCTTCAATGCCCCCCTCCTTCCCCCTAACCTTATCCTTTGGGATATGACATGTCCTTTGTACCAGACAGTTATTGCTGGGATCTTTGGTTCTGTCTGGGCTAAAGTTCTTTTGTAATGTTTTTGTTGGAAGATAAGGTGTCATTGGGTCGGGTATCTGATACCTGTTAGGCAGCAAACTCGACCTGAAGGGAGAAGGGAGACAGGGGCATTATGGGAAAGGGGAGGAGCATGGAGCTCGGAGCCATAGCTGGAAAATGCGACCGTGTCGGATACGATGTGGATCCGAGGACCCACAGGTTGAAGACAAATGAAGTAGAACTACTCGGATGGAACATTATGGTGAGTACATAACTTCTTTTTTTCCCCTCACCCTTGCATTCTGGGGCAGTTGTGTTTTTAAACTGTCTTTCTTCTGTTGCCTGCCCCTTATGTCAATTTGACCATGTATTTCCTTCCCTCTCTTCTTTCACTTGCTATTTTGAGTAAGCACAAAATTATCATTTTGTGTAATCACTGTCCTTCACTGCTAGAAAGATGAAGATGAAGAGGAATTTCACCCCTCCCATGACAATGACCCCAAGAATACATACAAATCAATGGTCACTGAGACATGGTTTAGAGCTGTGGAGAGCACACCAACAGTGCAAGCCTGTAATGCCTTCCAGACATTTTGACCAGCTACTACATAGGCAGGAACTGAAGCTGAAGATGTCTCAATTTACATCAAAAATAAATGTACCTCAAGGCTGGTCAAACAGGGCAATGCACTGAGCTTCTCCATGTTCAAATCCCCTTAGGCAACATCTCATACCCTTTCCTTGCAAGCTATAAGTCCTCTTGTATGACCCAGGAAACACATAACATGTATTTAAACTTATTGGAAACGCTCACCATCCACACCAATACCATATTCATGGGCAACTTTAATTACCCCACTATTACCTGGGAATCATATATGACCACAAACATACAGACACAGAGATTCCTGGATTTTCTAACTCAAACTTCCCGAACCAGATTGTCAGTACACCAACCAGAAATGCAAACATACTGGATCTGGTCCTCATTAATATGGGAGAGTTCTGCACACCCCTTAGTGTAATGTCTTCTCTGGTAAGGTCAGACCACAAAATAGTCTCCTTTGAAGTAAAAATAGAACCTGGAACCCCAGCTAACCATGGAATATTCAGAAACTACTCTAAGGCTAACTTCTTACTATTAAGTGATAACCTGGCAAAATTTCAAGCCCCCATAAACACTGAGAACACTATTGGCTACACAGAACAGTTTACATAAACCCTGTGCTAGCATGTTAATAGCTGTACCCACCAGGAAGAAGTACACAACTAACTCAAAAAGATGCTACCCTGGTGGAATCAGAACATCATTAGGCTGCATAACAGAAAGAAGACTATCATGGAGGTGCAGCACACAGCAAGATAAAAGTACTCTTATAAAATTAAAGAAACAACTCAGAGGATAAATAAAGTCTACCAAAGCCAAATTTGAGGTAAATTTGGCCTCCCAGGCCAAGGACAACCACAAGACATTCTTTAGCTACATGCAGAAGCTCATAGGCAGTACACAATTGTGTGTAGAACTTATTGTCAATGGAGCCACCTATACTGAGCTAGAAGATATTACAAGTCTACTGGTAGTCAAATTCAGCTCCAACTTTACCCCTTTCTCCCCTTTAACATCCCCTCAGGAAATACCATCAAATATAACTCCCCCCTAATATCACCAATAGGGAACAGATCATTAATGCTCTCTCTAAGGCCAAGAACAATGCATCAGTGGGCCCAGACAATATCCCAAGATCCCTTCTAAATAGCATGAAACATGACTTATCAGGCCATCTGGAATTGCTATTTAAGTGTAGCCTCTAAGCAGGCTTCATGCCTCATGAATGGAGAGCAGCAACAGTCATCCCTCTGCATAAAGGTGGGCCATTTACAGCCCCTGGAAACTATAGACCCGTAAGTATCACTAGTCTAATATGCAAAACCATGGAAAGAATTATCATGGAAATGATCAGTAATGACATATGAGTCCGGGAGACAGTGGTCCCAATCCAATTTGGTTTCATCAACAGCAGGTCATGCCTACTCAACCTGGTGGATTTCTCTGAGAATGTCACCAAAGCAATGGATGAGGGCAAAATGGTTCAGGCTGCCTACCTTAAACTGGCCAAGGCATTTCATAGGATCTAGTCATGTTCAACCCATGTTCTCAAGGGTGTCTGGTTCAAGCAGACACTAAAATCAGCACCTAATTGCCCCTGTCCAAGAAGGGCACAGGTGGAACCCCTGAAGTGAATTTCCGGTTACCCATGCAATCATCCAAATTGTGCTTAAATAGGGCTGACGAGGAGCTTTGTTTAACATAAATAGGAAGCTTGTTCAAAAGATGGGGCAGCCCCTGTGAGACAAATCTGTCTCACCAGCAACTTCTGTTGATGTCACATACCAGGTTAAGGTCCTTTGAGCGAGTGTGTGCCATTTGACTTGTGAATGTGCAGCATTTCCATTAAAGCTGGGTCAATGATTGCTCTATATGCAAGGAACAGGTCACCTCTAAGCAGTCTGTACAACACAAAGTAAAGTGACAATGATTTCAAGTCTGCCCGCATAAGACAGATGTTGAAGACCCTGAATTTTCTTTGTAAGGAACCTTTGCAATCTCTCCAATTGCTGCAGGTGTTTGACACAATACCCCACTCAAGCATTGGACTATGCATGGCACGTTTTTTGGGGGGAGAATATTTAAGTATGTATAATGATGTTGTTTGTGTGTTTATGATTCACTGAAGAAGGCTGGTGAGCTGAAACCAGTCTGAGGAATAAACATATTTTTAATTGTACTAGACTGATTGTCTTTTATTCCTACATGCTGGTCATTGGTTTTTGGAATGCATATGGAATCCCATGTCTCAGTTTTATCTTGCACTGCTTGGATGATGTGGTGACAGGAAAGTAGACAAATGGGTAAGTATTCCTTTTTGTGTCACAATCTTGCCCAAAGGGGACCATTCAAAATATGTGGTCTCCTAAACCTGTGGAAACAACTTTTTATGCCATGGTAGTAATAAAGCAGATTTTCAAGTCTGTTAAGCTGAAACATTTATGAGACACATGGATAAGATGCTAATAGAAGCAGGGCACACATCCTAAAACTGTCTGTTGTACTTTTAATTGTAATACCCATGCCTTTCTCATCCTGCAGGTCAATGCATACAAAAACCTCTTTGATTAAAACATGTTGTTGTCTTTCGGCTTTTCCTGGTCATGGGTCGCCACAGCGGAACTCCGGTCCACTAATGATTGGCAGTAGATTTTCACAAACGCCAAGGTGCCAGCTCGACATTCAACCTTCAACAAAGGCACACCAACTTGCGCATGTCTTTCGAACGCCCACCCAACCGCAGGGAGGACATGCAGACTCCACACAGAAGGCACTCCACGCACTCCAGCCAAGAATCGAATGGGAGAACCTCTTGCTGCGAGGCAACATCGCTACCGCTGCACCACCGCGGATGCTGTAAATAATTTCAAAACAAATACTATGAGTGCTATTTATTTATTTATTTTTTATTTCTACCACCGTAAAGTGTGAGGAAGCCACATTCATTGTTAAATCTCTGTAATTTCAAACATATTTTTTAGAGAATTAAACTGTGAGATTCCCTCATTGCTCTTGTATACATTCACAATGTGTATGATCATACATTCCTGTTTTGAGACATTGTGCTGAGAAAAAATATTTGTGATTCATTTGGGAGCATACTATTTCAGGTCATAGACTACCTGTTAGCTTTTTCTGTTACTGAAAATTATTCATAAATCATGTAACATAAGTAACCTCACCTAGGAGAGTAGTACATAAGGTTCATGTATGGATTACAACACAGATCAATGAATTTTAAGAACAAGTACCAAAATATAGCATAGGTGCTTATTGGCCCACTATATCCTAACACACAGAACAGATTCTGTAGTTTAAAAGAACATCATGGCACTGTTTCTGGTATGCTGTGAGAAGAGTGATAAGAAAAGCACTTTATTAATCAGTTTGTGTTTTGGCTAGAGGACAAGTTAGTGAGAAAATGCTCGGCAGATCTAGAAGAGTTTACCTCAGATGTCTTACCAAGTCCTTTCTTTAGTTCTTTGGTGGATTTTTTAGTGTGTCAGAGTTCCGGATGCGTGGAGCTTCTGATTCCAGCTCTGTGCCATTCAGGTAAAATTAATCAGAGTCTGCTTGGTACAGTCTATTCCTTATGAAGTCATACTTATGTGTACATACTAGACTATCATCCACTGTAAAACCTTCCACATCTCCCAACGTAGTTTAGCATAGCAGCTTCTGTTTCATCATCAGTATCAGACTATCTGCTCGGGAGTCATACATGTGTCGTCTGCCCAGAGTGTAGATACATATCTAAAGGTATAATTATGGTATGTAATTACTTTGTTACATATGTTTAATATATAAATTACATCAGAACTTATTTTCACACATGCTTACTTACTATGTGCAGATATGCACACAGTTGTGTGCTCAGCCAGTAACTGTGTACATGTATAAAATCTTTGCATACATGGATAAACATATCAAACACTTGTATTGGGAATTCACTGTAGCTGTTGTCCCACTAATTTGCCTTAGCACAACTTGGTACAGATTGATTTGCCCTGTTAATATGTGGATATGGGTCTTGAATCTAAAAAGTAGAACTAAGCAAAGCATATGAGGCACCTGAAATTAAATGAAAGTGTCTGAATGTGGTTTAATTTTGAATATAAGTAAAGAATTACAAGATTCAGTTCCAGACAGCTGGAACAGAAAGTTCATCTGTATTGGATTATCCAATTTGCTGATGAAAAGAAGTCAAACTGTGCATATAAAGAGTGGAGATTTGCTTCACATTGGTGATGATTTGTTTACTATTTTGAACTTTTTTCTAATCCTTCATCAGATAGAAATGTCATTTAACTTGTCAAGTATCCTTCTCTCAAAGGCAGAAATGAACAGGAATTGCATAGAACAAATAACAAATAACAAACAGATTTAACCTACTGAGTAGACGAATACTGTAGTTGATGTTAAATCTGACAAGACTCATAATGTTTGCCCCTCTATGTTACCCAATCTTAAAGTTCTGTTTAACACAAAACAAACTCTTACAAAGACTCTTCAGTACTACAACCAAAATGTGGATTTTGCTTCCATTCCTAGTCAGAAACCAAACTTCCTTGTAGGCTTGTCAAATTTAAAAGAGCTGAAATCACACACATTACTCAAAGCCAATGCATTTTGTACAAAACTTCAGAAATAATCAGAAACCATTTCTTTGTTTCTTTCTTCATCTAACAAACAACTATTACAACCATAGTTTACATAGGTGCCTTTTGAATGTCCGAGGATCATAGCTGTGGCCTTGAAGCAGCAATAATTTAAACGAGAATAGGGGGATATATATATATATATATATATATATATATATATATGAAGTACTCCCCCTCTTCTGAGGTACAGCAGCCCCAGACTTGTTTTGTATAAGAAGGGATGTGGAGACATTACCATCTATCAGAAAAACAGATAAAATGCTTTAACAATCTTACAGAGTGTTTCAGGATTGCCTTTTTGTCACAATTACATTTTCATTTTCAAAGTGCTAGTTCTTACAGTGTCATGTCTTAGACTTTTAGTAGAAGGCCAGCCCAGATAAATGATAACATAGCACCAAACTTATCTGTGAAATTCACATAATAACTCAAATGTTGACTGCTTCCAGCACCAACCCAAAGCCACAGTTTTTTTATTAGAATAAGAAATGCTTTACCTATATCAGATAACAGTATGCTGTACTCTTTCTGTTTTAACTGTTCTCCCCTGTAGCTAATACATTTTTAGACTTGTGACAAGGTCTGCCCTATACCTTATTAAGTGTAATGTGAAAGATGTTCCTTCTGGTCAAGTTCATCCCCTCAATGCTAAACTTCCTAATCACTGTTTTTGTATGAAAGTACCCACTTCACTTTCCACATTCATTACTTTTGTTTTTTAGAATTTCTTCTTTCCTCACTGTCTGTGCAGCCATGAAATTTATATATAGAAATACAGGAAGTGGAGGGCAAGGTGTGAGAGCTTGCCCCTTTCAAAAAATATATATATTTTTAATTTCTTATCTGGAGAAATCCTCCATAAGTTGAACTTGGCAGAGACCTCAGTGACTCAAACAGTAAGAGGGTTGTAGCTGTAAAGAGTCCCCAAGGCCCTGAGATAATTAAATAAAATATGTGCTAATCCATTATATGGGCTGTTAGAAATATTCCTAGATTACATCCCATCACTTCTTCCATGTATATTCAAGCAGTAATTTTTATTTTACCTCCTGTCCCATGCTTACGTTACAACTTAGACAATGCTGTACCACCCACTTGACTCATTCATCTACCCAGTTGATTTAATAACCCTACATGAGAGGTCCTCTTTAACATGTGAGCGCTTACAGTTTATCAATGTACATTTTGGAATCAGTGGGGGTTAATGGGAGCAAGGTCTATCACACTGCAAACAGCTTTCTTTTCTCTTCCCCTGTAACCTTCCTCCCAGGCACTAGCATGCAGGTCATCATTGCAGGGGTATGCCCATGCCTGCTTCTAGCATGTAATTTCCCTGGTTATCAAAGCTGCCTCTGTTGGCCTTACCTGTATAGTACTATGGCCTGGTATTAAACAGGAATATGCTTCAAGTTCTGTTCCTACTCTTCCTCTTGAGGAAGGAGAGCTTAAACAGCTAGTATGTATTCCCTTCCCACTGGCCATCCTAAGATAGCATTCAGACCTTGAGTCTTAACTTGTATATGCTGATGGTTGGATTTGCCCTAGTGAGTTGTCTGTGTCACATAACAAGTTGCTGTAGATACATGATTATTTCCTGAAATAATAGATTACTCTCTGCATTACATATCATGAAAGATGCTGAATTTAAACAATCATCAATAATCTACATCTTTAAAACTCTTAATATAGGTTAATGAAAGCTAATTGAAAGTGGCAGGCACTGTAAAAAGCATGTTTATCATAGCTGCATGGTAGTCAGTGTTATGCCATTGCCATGTTCTTGTTGTCAGAACTGCTGAAAACAGTGTGATTACTACAACTTCCTCATTGGATCCCCTTCTGTTTGCTTATCGAGAGAACCGGTCAGTGGATGATGCATTTAGTATGGGCCTACACTATATCTTGCAACATCTTGACAACCCAGTGACATATGCAAGGACTCTGTTTGTGGATTTCAGCTCTGCATTTAATACAATAATTCCTAAACTTCTTCACTTGAAACTTTCCCAGCTTTCTGTTCCTGCTTCCACCTGTCAATGGAGCACTAATTTTCTAACCAGTGGTAAACAGCAGGTGAAACTGGGGAAATTTACTTCTAGCTGTCGTACGATCAGTACAGGTGCCCTCCAGGGATGTGTGCTGTCCCCACTGCTATTCTCCCTCTATACTAATGACTGCACCTCTAAGGACCCCTCTGTCAAACTTATTAAATATGCAGTAATGATGATGAGTCTGCATACAGATGAGAGGTTGAGCAACTGGCCCTTTGGTGTAGTCAGAATAATCTGGATTTGAACACTCTTAAAACTGTGGAAATGACAGTGGACTTTAGGAGTGGTACTACAATATTATTCACACTTTTTATATTTAATACTGCTGTGTCAGTTGTGGAATCCTTCACGTTTTTGGGATCTGTAATCTCCCGGGACTTGAAGTGGGAGACCAATGCAGGGTCTGTGATGCCCCTGCACTGGTCCAGTAATCAAGGAGCCTCAATCCTCACCACTAGCACCAGTGAGGGATGTGCACATTGGGAGGATAACAAGTACACACACAGTAAAGTACAGTTTCCCTTAAGAGTACACAGAGATCACAGTCAGTTTGGGACTGGTTTCTCCCTCTCTCTCCAGATCCCCAGTAAGACTCCCCACTGGCAGAGCTATAGGGTTAAGATCTCAGCCGAGTGGTCAATTCAAAACCTCCAGGACCCTCTCTGTCCAACCAGTGCTTCTTGTCCCTGACCAAGTAGCTGACACACACACACATACACACACACACACACACACACACACACACACACACACACACACACACACACACACACACACACACACTTTGAGATTTGATTTATACACACACACACACACACACACACACACACACACACACACACACACACACACACACACACACAAACACACACATACACACACACACACTTTGAGATTTGTTTGTATACAAACACACAGACACTCCTGGGGAAGGCTGGCACAGGTTTGCTAGCTATGCCCCCTTCTGCCCAGACTATACAGTAGTACCAGCTGCCACCAACCACTACTTATCAGCTACTATAAGGCCCTTACAAAGGGTGACCAATTTTATTGTGTAATGTTACTGTTATCCAAATGGTAAGTGTGTCCATGACTTGCAAGGCTATTTAAGAGTGGCCTGTACAGTGTCACCAAATATATATGCAAGTACTCTAAGAGCTTAAATATCTCTAAACAAACGAGTGACAATTAAAAGGTTTAAATATATTTAATAATAAATAATAAAAGAACAAGTCAATACTTAATAACTCAATACAGTGACAACAGAGTTCAGAATCACAGGAAATATTTTAAAACAACATTGCAGGACAGTCTCACATAAATACAGAAAACATCTAAACTGATCTTACTGTATTCCTAAGAGAAATTACTGTAATCTAAATCTTACTTACAGAGCCAGGCAAATGCAAGTGCTGAATGGATGTTTACAGGTCCAAAGGCAAATACAAAATCCACAGACTCACTCTCTGAGATAGTTCTTAAGTTACTATTAAACATTTCTGCTGGGTCATCTTACATTACATCATTCTTTGATACCTCTGCCTTCAGTTTCCAGGCTAACAGGAGTTAGCACCTTTGTGTCAGAAATACTTCTCTCTTAGAAGCTTGCCTGGAACTGGAAGTCGTAAAACAGTTACACACTTTTACCTTTGAAACATGTAATTATTTCTGTTTCCAGACAATAGAAAGAATTTCTAGCTGCAGACATTCTGTCTTCTAGCTGTGGTAAACACAATCGTAAAACTCTTTACTTGTCAACTTATTTTCTTAGAGTTTTGCAAGTTAACTCTGTTCTTTTCCAGTAGGGTACAGTGTGGTTACATTCTTTAAGCTCAGCACATAACATACAGTTTTTTTTTACATTTGTAGGACAAGCATACTAATCATATTACTATTCACAAATGACATAGAAATATTTACAAAATTCTAGCTAGCTGGGCTGGCAGCCTTCACATGGTCCATCATATAAAAGGCACAACAGCAAATGTACTTTCTGCAACACCTGAGGAATTTCAACCTCCCACAGAACTGTTGATTCAGGTCTATACAGCAGTCATTGAGCCTGTTCTCAGCTCTTCCATAACACTGTGGTTTGGATCTCTGTCTAATCGTGACAAAAATAGGTTACATCGAGTAGTCAGGTTTGCTGAAAATATCTTTGGTGCTTGTTTGCCCTCCTTACAGGACCTGTACTATTCCAAAGTCCTGCAAAGGGCAGGGAAGATTATCACTGACCCTTCAAATCCAGGCCACCATCTTTTTGATCTATTATCGTCAGCCAGGTGTTATAGAGTAATATGCACCAAAGCAAGCAGATATAAGAACACTTTTTTCCACAGGCCATCAAGTTCATAAACGGTCAACTCAGCTTATTAGGTTGGGGTATTCTTTTTTTCAACCCTGTGAGGATTCTGCAGTATTGTTTACATATTGTTAATACTTGTTTCATTCAGAATTTATTTCAGTATTTCTTGCATTGAGTTGCACTTTGCACCTTGTATGTGTAGGTATATGTATATTTACTTTTTTATCTTGTTCTTAATAGTTGCATGTATGTCATTTGTCTTGTTCTTAGTAGTTGTATGTATGTCATTTATATAATTTATACTTAGAGAGTCACCGCAACCTTAAATTCCTTGTATGCGTGCATACCTGGCCAATAAATGTGATTCTGATTTTGATTACAGAAGATAGTCCTGATGGGTAAAATATGTGTAAAGTTTTTATACAGAGTTTTTCTTAAAGCTGTTGCAGCAAAGTTTGACTTTACAGTTAGCAGTGTTGTGCTTGTATAAGCAAGTGAAATGCTGCAAATATGGATAACTCAACATTATAAGAGTGTTAAGTAAATGCTTGTTTTTTTTAATTTCTAAGGTGGGCAATGACAAATCACCTGTACAGTATTTTATTCTTTTCTCGCCACATAACTGATCAGTCAGGTATTACATAAGTCAGGATTCTTAAATAGGCCCACCTTTTTGTACTTTCTTTAACATAGTATTTTACAATAGTGTAATACGTTCAAACCTCACTGTAACCAATTCACATTTTCAAACTGGCACCCCACCTAAGTACCATGTTCAGTCATAGCCTCACCTCAGGCTATGTGCCTACTGAATGGCACACAGTGATGGTTATCCCACTCCACAAAGGGGGTGCCACTACGGACCCCATAAACTACTGCCCAATTAGCCTGATGAGCCTGGTCTGCAAGGCCATGGAACTTATCATCTTGGAGCTTATAAACAAGGACATAGATAACTTCCAAACCCTGGACCGCACTCAGTTTGGGTTTGCAAAAGGTAGATCATATCTACTAAACCTGATTGACTTCTTTGAAGCAGTCACTAGAGCCGTAGACAAGGGCAAGGTAGTGCACTCAGTCTATCTTGACCCTGCCAAGACTTTCGATACCATCCCCCACTCTGGAATTATAGATAAACTCACTAAACTGGGCATAAATCCCTATGTCACAAGATGGGTGGCCAACTGGCTCACTGACAGAACCCACACAGTAAAAGTAGCCGACTCCAAGTCCGACTTCAGACCAGTGATGAGTGGAGTACCACAGGGTTCAGTCCTGGGTCCTCTCCTGTTCGGCATCTACTTCTCTGAAGTGCAGGCCAACACAAAAGGTCTTTGGCTAACAAAATTTGCAAATGACTGCAAACTGGATGCCATAATAGAATCACTTAATGATGTAGACATTCTACACAAGGGCCTCACAGAGACAGATGCTTGGTGTCAAAGTCATGGCCTCAAGCTCAATGCCAAGAAGTGTATTGTCATCCCCTTTGGTAAAAACTCTGTACCCATGAACTACCACATAGGCAGTAGCTCACTAAACACACTGAAAGTGTGATAAGAGACCTCAGGACACAGGTGGACATTAGTCTCTCCTTTGATAACCACATTGCCACAGTAGTCAGGAAATCCTTCTACGAGGCACACCTCATCACAAAAGGATTCTCCTCTAAAAAAAAGGAAGTCATTGTTCCTCTCTACTCATCCCTCATCAGACCCATTATAGAGTACAATGCCCCATTTGGCATGTATCTCACAAGATACCTACAACAATTGGAAAGGCCACAGAAATGCCTCACTAAGAGGATTACCACCCTCAAACAGATGCCATACGCAGACCATTTCAAAAACCTCCAGCTCTACTCTGTCACATATCACCTACTCAGAGGTGACCTCTGCCTAACATACAAAGCTATGTCAAACCCAGAGCTGTTGGACATGCTACACTTAAAGAAATCCCAATCTCTCTGGACCACATGCTCCAGGGACCTAAACCTTGTCACCACAATAAACAGAAAATGCTGGAGGGATAGATTCCTGTCCCAGAGACTTCCCTTACTCTAGAACAAACTACCCATTCATGTCAAGTAAAGCTCCTCATTGTCCCTCTTTAAGAAAAACCTTGACGACTGGATGGGAAATAGAAAATTCACCCCGGGGATCACTTCTGTGGCACTGCTTGACAGGGGCACAGGAAAATAATTTTCTTGCGTGGCAAAAGCCAGGGAACCTTTTTGGCTAGGCTTATATAGGCCCCAGGGCTGATAGCCTAGTACCTACCTATAAACCTATGAACAACTAGGCTTAAGTACTAGGTCTGACATCTGTTCAAAACATACACATACCCTGTTTGCACAAAAGGACAAAACTACTTATTTCCCAAAATACACACACATATATACTTACATACAACTAAAAGTGTCACCCTGCAAAGAACAGTGAAGGTAAAACACCTTTAAAAGTTGGTAAGATACTTCACTCTGCCACAGAGTGTGGCAGAACAAACTGCCTAGCAGCTTTTAGCTCTATTTGTTCTTAAAAGGGACAGCATTTCTGCCTGCTTCCTGTTTAGCAACACTGTGATTTATTGGCTTTTAAAGGCTTCTAAACTTTTTTTCTCTAACTGGTAGTACATGGAGCAGATACAACTCCATGCCTTACAAAGAATTATGATTATGCCTCACCGATAATAACCCTTATTATTTTTTTGAAATGGATGCCAGGAAACTCTCATTTTGAGCATTACTGTATCAAATACATAATAAGCTGGTTATGAATAGGCACCCAATCCTCGTCCTGTCTGTCTGCCTTTCTGTCTACTCACACTGTTACATCACAGTCACATGCCGAGTACATCCAAAGCCATCTGGCATTACAACTCGAGCTGCCTGCAGTACCATTGCTGTCATACAGGTGGAGCTGCTTATCCCAATCATATTGTGCAATAGTGCCACCTTTAGACTGAATGTAAGAATATATGCTTGACAGGTACCATGACCATCATGAATGCATGCACCATTCTCAGAATGGCACTTACATGCAGGCAGAGTTCTCCACTGAGGAATATGCTCTACATGTTACATATTTAACTGTATGAGATGACCCCACTGAATATTAGAGACAGTTCATGTATAATATTACTGTATAGGTACATGATCCTAAGACGTCAACCTCAATAGATCCCTTTCCCTAGAAGAGCAGCTCCACCTTTATGTCTGACTTGCAACTGCAGGCAGTCTGGCTTCCCACCATGTACTTTCTGCATTACTAGTTCCCTTTTACAGGTGGAGCTGTTGCAGTGCTGAAGTCACCCAATGACTTCAGTGAGCTACTCCATTGCTTTGTGGTTTTCATTGGCATGCTTTACCAGTATGAATCTCCAAAGTGCTTCAGATTTGCAAATATAATCCCCCTTTTGGACCTGGGTTTGGGCTCTGTCATTTATCATTAACATATCGGCTTGTGGTAACTGCTTGGTGCAACAAAAACCTTTGGGAATCGATGACTGCAGCTGACTTACTGCTTCATGTGCCATTCTTTTCTTACATTCAGGAGAATAGGTTGTGTTTTGTTTATGTTCCCTGCTGCTGCATTTTTTCCAGTATTGTCTCTGTTAG
Organism: Protopterus annectens; assembly: GCF_019279795.1. Lineage (NCBI taxonomy): Eukaryota > Metazoa > Chordata > Ceratodontiformes > Protopteridae > Protopterus > Protopterus annectens. The sequence goes on along the minus strand of NC_056732.1, from coordinate 1,001,050,875 downwards.
AAAACTATTATCTCTGATGTCAACTGAATGTTAGAATAGGCTTCATACTGTGTGTGATCCTTCTGTCTTCAGTGTTCATTCTGGAGATTCCTGGATTTGGACACCTTGAAGTTTGGAGTTTCTCCTGTTAATTTCTTCATGATGCCCATTGCTTCTTTTTTTCCTTTCATGTTTTTACTTTGAAAATTGTGAATTATGTGAGAACTGTGCCCTCTGTTTTTATTCTGCCATAAGAAGTAGTGTACTTGCTTTATGTTTGGTTCTGCTTAGAGAAACAGGAAGTCTTTGAAACTGTGTGTACAGTCTTACTTTCAGTCCGATAGCAGTAATGAAGGCATGACATTTCCATTTAATTATTAATAAATTGCTTGGAACTATGTGAAGCCCTGGTTCAGTGAAGCTAGACTTCACTAGCTGAGTCATTACTGTACCTTGCATTTTAATTTTGTAGTTATAATTAGAGTTGTTGGGAGCCAGGCTGGCAACTTGACACCGTAAAACTCTACTGCCAATCTTGAGCGGACAGGTGATCTGCTGTGGCGACCCCTAACCAGGGAAAAGCCGAAAGAAGAAGAAGAAGAAGAAGAAGTTATAATTTGAGTTGTTGTTTGCTTTTTTGTAAATATGACAGAAAAATATTTGGATAGCTTTATATTGCAGTTTATTTTTATGTATATCATACTCAGAGCTCTTTTGCTTAAAATAATCATAGAGAGCTGCTACTACTTTTATATATCATTGTATTGCATTCTTTGTTTCACGTTAATATTTACTGCTTAGGAAATGAGCACTTACAGCTGAAGTTGGAACATATACTGCTCTATTACAGAAATACCACAAAACTACCAGAAACATAAAAAGATTAAAATTCTCAACAAATTATAGTAGTCTCCCCAACACAAGACGACACATTTATAAACACCTACTTAATGTCCATAAAGTATGTGAAGCCCAGTTCAGTACACAAAGTAGACAGATTATTGCAACATGGGAAAACAGTATTCCAAATTAATCTATGCACATTTTGGAGTCTTGTGTAATAAGTGAAGTATTTTGTACTGTACAGTGTGTTTGATTTAAGAGACCATATACTATGCATACACATGCACCCAGACGTGTGTGTATATATATATATATATATATATATATATATATATATATATATATATATATATATATATATATGTGTGTCCGTGTGCGTGGGTGTTAATGCAGTTTGCAGGTGTCAACTGGCATAAATGTCAACATTTCACATTGACCCCATTCTGGCAAATCTCAAATCATCAAATGGAATTACTCAAGCATGAGTCCTGCAGAGGGATTTGTAGTTACTTCACAGCATTCTAGAGATCAACAAAATGTGAGCTGACTAAAGTTTGTCAAAGAATCCTGTGTCAGTCGAAATATTGATTGATACTGTGAACTGCTACCAATCATTTATAAATGCACACACACACACACACACACACACACACACACACACACACACACACACACACACACACACACACACACACATGTTCCATTCATATCCTGCACAACAGTAGGATCTGACCATGAGTTTTGTTTCTTTAGATGTTGATGCTAAATGTACCCCCTCGAAAAGCAAAGGAAATGTATTGTAGATTCTTCTGATTCAATAATAAAATGGCTTATGCATTTCAGTAGTTATATGGCTTGCAATGGTTTTGGTTACATATCATATAAATATAAATGCATATAATGCATCGCTTTATTTATAGAAGTCCGTATAAATTTTCATACTGAATAGTTGCTTCATTACACTGCCATCTGGTGCACTATGTTCCTTTTCATATCAAGAGCTAATACGTTATTCATGCTGACATCATCAGGGTAACAGCATATTGTTCACTGAGTGTACAAAGTAATACTACAAGGATTTTTTTATCAGTATAAAGCTCCTTTTTTTATATAACAGTGATAAACCATTGTAATCTTCTAATCTGTAATGGGAAACTATTATGGATAGGCAGAAATGTTGATGAATATGATATGTTAAGATTCCTTTGTCCACAAGCATGACACTGCATTTCTAATAATATTTATTCCAGAAGTAGTGCATTATCACCTTTCTTTCTCCCTTGGCCTGTCTGACAATGCTAAAACACTGCTGACTATAGTTAATGGAAATTGTCATTTCAGATGTCTAGCCAGCCTTGTTGAACACCATTTTATTCCAGACATTAGCTCAGGCTGTCTCGTTATTTGAAGAGTTGCCTCTCTCCTTTCCTCATAGGTCCACAACTTCTTAAACTAGTTCCTACCTCTTTCCAGTAAGCTTGCTTTCACCTTTATAAGATATGTTATTGGATCTTTTGTTCTGTGCTGTAGAACAAAAATAGGTAGATGAGACAGGACATTCTGTTCTTAGCTTTTTAAAATAGGAACTTGTTTCTTATCGAGCTGTAGAATATTTTTCATCAAACCATCTTCAAAAAACATTTCAGCCACTCAGGCAATCAATTCCAATGGAGCAGCAGATAACTACAGTACCGGTACTAACTACGCAAGCATTCCAGCTACCATAAAACAGTCTAACATCACCACCACCTCGTAGATGACTGACAACCTTGCTGACTTGGCATGCCATTATGACTTCAGAACAATTTACTTAGACACCTCTTACTGCCTGCCACCAGCATTATCCTGGAAATGAGTAACTTTTGTGCCTCATGTAAAGCATTTCTAAAAATTCATTTTAAATTTTTTGAGTTATGAGTTTTGAAGCACAGAATATACACTTAATATAGTATATTGTATTAACTTGTTTAATGTATGTTGTTACTCGATATTACATAGAGACACTTATTTCTATTGTAATATGTTTTTTTCTTCATTTGACTTGTGCCAGTAACTCTATATTGTAATAAATGTAGGGTTCTAATGTTTTTAAACTATTCTTAACTACATAAAAGGCATCAGAAGTCTTGTCTATGTAATAATATCTTCCATGAAAAATAAAAGTCAACTTTTATTTAATGAATTCAAACAACAAACTATCTCCTCAGCTGATGTCTTCGTAAAGATATATATTCCAAATGGCTTCACTTACTAAATAAAATTCCCATAGTTAGAAATAGCCAATCATAGTGCACTTCAGTACCCCCCCACACCCAATAAATAAACAGCTGAATTAAATAATTCATGCTTTGTTAGCTGTTAAAGCCATTGTGTTGTAGAATTTCATAGGCAAAAATATACATTATCCATTTCTTTTTTTTGGATGTGCAGTTAAGAAATATGCTGGTAACTCTCTTCCGTTGCATTAGAAGTAAATATTTTGATGTGTATGCATCAGTGTGTTTTGTTTGAAAATTATAGTACTTGTTCCAGCTAGGACAAAGCTTTGAAAGGCTTGCCGAACCAGCCCACCCACCTGATCAGGACATGAATAATTAAACAAATATAACAATGATAATCTTTTTCATATCATGTGGTCTATAGGTAGACTCTTCTTAACAGATCAATAGTTGGATTCATGTTCTCCAGCAGTGAGAATCTTTCAAAAACGTGGAAGGTCACACATTCAGGGTCGTCTTTGTGTGTATAACTAAACATACCACAATGAAATGTCCTAACTACATAATTGTGTTCCCACAAACCAACCAATTCACTCATATATCTCTAGTGAACACGTACATCATAAATTAATGATGGCAATTTGACACTTATATCTTTAAGGAGCTAATGTAATAGTATATACTTACGCAGCCGGGGTATAAGTCATCATAAGGAGACACAAGCATATAGCTCAGAAAACTGAGTCTTGGAGCACTGTTCTTGTAAATGACTCCTAGAATTGTAGTCAAGGTACTAGTGCCTGGTGAAGGTGTGAACCAGAGACTAAGTGGTAATATTAGAGATGTCTGCATTGGAGGCATTCTTGAAGCAAGCCCTGGAAGCAGCCACTGTTGTGCTGAAGTGAGTGAGCCTTGACAGCAGCATTTGCTGGTGTCTGCTTAGCAGCCTAGAGCCTTTCCCTCACTGGCACAAAGGAGATGAACAGTAACTGCATCACCCCCCTAAAACTGTGCACTCTTTTTAGGTAACATCTGAATGTCTGGTGCACATCCAGCCTCTGAACACTTGTTCTTCAGCTTCTATAAAAAAAACTAGGACAGACGGGCTCAGGAATAATTCCAAACTACTTTTAGAAAGAAACTGTTCATTTAGATGGGCACCAGATTCACTAAACCCTACACTACGTATACACTAAGTATACGTGATGTGTGTTCAAGAGTGATGTGTATTCAAGAACATGCCTACACATTTTTGTGCTTTCTGGTCACTCAGAAAGAGTACATTAAGTGTACGTGTAGTCTACACTTTGAGGTAATCTTTTTGAATCCTCTCAGTATTTAAGGCTGCAAGAAAGTCAGTAGGAAAACTAAAATTAGGAGGAAGAAGGTGTGAGTTTTGAATGTGTTGTCTGTTCACTCAGAACGGTGTACACTTAGATTACATTTAGTGTAGACGTTAATGAATTCCAGGGACTGTCTTTGTGAATGACTGGGTTTGGGTCTCTTCTCCTAAGGGCATGAAGCTCTTAAGTGCTGAAGTGATAAACACTAGACAAGGGTGTTTCTAGAAACTACAATTCCCCCAAGTTAGAAAACTCAAACAATGGGCTGGTATACCAGTCAGTTATTAAGTTCATATCTGATGGAAGGGAGGAGCTCTTCAAAGAAGGATGGAGATGCAATAATCTTTAAAGAAACATATTTCTGTGTTATTGCTGCGCCACATTTTTCCCTTCCATAAGGTCAAGAAGTACAGATTTAGCTGTGGCATGCAATTGATCATGGTGTAACTAAAGCCTATATCATACAGGTATTTGAAATAAGTTCAGATCACATGCAGACTGACTCAACCAGTGGCACAGGCTACTGTTCTACAGGATCTTTTCCCACTTGGAATTAGAGTCCTGCTAAGTAAAAGGCTACCTACCAACTCATTGTCCTCTGAGACCCCAGTAGGGAAACCTGGTGGGATCAAGGTTCATAGGTTCATAGCTGTGTACTAGGCTAATGGCCCTGGGGCTTTTACAAGCCTAGCCCATAGGATTACCCTGGCATCGTGCCACCTAACCTTAGTTCCCAGTGTCTTTGTCAAGTAAAGCCACTGGAGTGCTCTCTAGAGTGAATTTTCTATTTCCCATCCACTCATCAAGATTTCGCTTGAAGAGGGCCATTGACGTGCTCTGCTTGACATGTATGGGAAGTCTATTCCATAGCATGGGTAGTCTCTGGGTTATGAACCTGTCCCTCCAGCATGTTCTGTTGATTGTAGTAATGAGGTTGAGGTCTCTGGAGCATGTGGTGCAGAGGGGATTGGGATTTCTTTAGATGTAGCATTTCTAATAGAGCTGGGTCAGATATGGCTTTGTATAGAAAGTCTGTTCCATAGCATGTATGGGAAGTCTATTCCATAGGATGGGCAGTCTCTGGGTTATGAACCTGTCCCTCCAGCTTGTTCTGTTGATTGTAGTAATGAGGTTGAGGTCTCTGGAGCATGTGGTGCAGAGGGGATTGGGATTTCTTTAGATGTAGCATTTCTAACAGAGCTGGGTCAGACATGGCTTTGTAAGTCAAGCAGAGATCGCCTCTAAGAAGGCGATATGAGACAGAGAATAGTTGGAGTTTTTTTAGTCTGTCCATATAGGACAAATGTTTAAAGCCTAGGATCCTCTTTGTGAGGTACTTTTGCGGCCTCTCCAGTTGTTGCAGGTGTTTAGTGAGGTACATGCCAAATGGGGCATTGTACTCAATGATTGGCCTAATGAGGGAAGAGTAGAGGGAAACAATGACTTCTTTCTTCCTGCATCCAAAACCCTTAGTAATGAGATGTGCCACATAGAAGGACTTTCTGACCACAGTGGCAATGTGGTGGTCAAAAGAGTGGTTGCTGTCAACCTTTATTCCCAGATCTCTTATAACACCTTCTGTGTTCAGTGGACTACCATCGATGTGGTAATTTATGGGAACTGTTTTTTTCCAAAGGGGATGACGACACATTTTTTGGCATTGAGCTTAAGGCAATGGTTCTGACACCAGTCGTTGGTCTCAGTGAGGCCTTTCTGTAGGATGTCAACATCACTTGGGAAGTAAATAGTAGCTCCCAACTTGCAATCGTCTGCATACTTTGTCAGCCAGAGTCCCTTCGTGTTGGCTGGGACTTCAGAGAAGTAGATACCAAATAGGAGAGGACCCCAGACCGAACCCTGTGGGACTCCACTCGTGGTTGGTCGGCAGTCTGACTTGGAGTCAGCTACTTTCACACTGTGGGTTCTACCTGTGAGCCAATTTGCAACCCACCTAGTGATATAGGGATTGATGCCTAGCCTAGTGAGTTTTTCTATGATTCCTGAGTGGGGAATGGTGTCAAAGGCCTCGGCCAGATCAAGGTAGGCTGTATGAACCACCTTGCTTTTACCCACATCTCTGGTGACTGACTCAAGGAAGTTGACCATGTTGAGCAGGCATGACCTACCCTTCACAAAACCAAACTGTGTGGGATCCAGAGTTTGGAGATTCCCTATATCCTTGTTTATTAGGTCCATGATGATGCATTCCATAGCTTTGCATATCAGACTCATCAGGCTAATGGGGTGATAGTTCCCAAGGTCTGTAGTTGCTCCTCCTTTGTGGAGAAGGATGACTGTAGCAGTGAACCATTCACTTGGGACAAAGCCTGAGGTGAGGCTGTGATTGAACAGGGCACACAGGTGAGGTACCAGTTCACTCTGTAGTTCATGTAGAACACAGCCAGGGATATTATCAGTCCCATAGAAGCTGTATTCTTCGCCTTGGACAGTGCTGTTTAACCTTGCAGCAGTGATACTGGGTGCCTGGCAATCTACTGGTATTGTGACTGGTCCCTTTGGGGAGGGGTAAAGTTGGCACTGAATCTGTCGGCCAGCATATTGGCAATATCTGTTGGCTCAGCATAGGAGGTACCATTGTGCAGTAGCTCTGAGCAAATCTGGTATTGCAGTGGAGATTCTTTACATAAATATAGAAGGTCTTGTGGTTGTCTTTACTATCTTCTGCAATTCGGTTTTCATAGCTAGCTTTAGAGGATTTGATGAGGGATCTCAACTTTTTGTTGTGGCTGATAAGGGAGTTTTTCCAGTCATGGGACTTCACCTTATTTTGCATCAGTTTCCTCCTTCTGTTGTAGAGTTTGTTTGTGGCAGGGGACCACCAGATTGGCTTCCTTTTTTTGGAGGAGAGCTTCTTGGTTCTATTGGGTTTGGAAAGATCCATGCATTTGTGTACGTGTTCGTACAGTGCATTGGTGTATGATTCGGCAGTCATGCAACTGATCTCCATTTGCATGGGTGCCGTGAAGTTAGCCACCTCTGTTTTTAGGAGCCCAAAGTTAGCTTTGGAGAAGTTTTTCATGGCGGTTACCTTTGCGTGTGGGGGGGGGGTGGATTTCCAAGATGATTAGTTTGTGGTCACATCTAACCAGGGAGGAGTTGACTATTGCTGTAGAGCAACTGTCACCCATGTTAGTAATGACCAGGTCAAGGATGTTGCTACCTCTAGTGGGGGTAAGAACGAGCTGGTCTAGGGCATTGGAATTAATGAATTCCAGGAAACAGTGGGCAAGTGTATTGGTACAGGAGTAGTTTTCCCAGTTAATGGAGGGGTAGTTGAAGTTGCACAGTATGAGAGTGTTAGGTTGGAGCTTAATATTCTCCAGTGTGCTTAGGAACGTGGAGTGTGGGTCTTGGGACATGTTTGGGGACCTATATCAGGCTACGACCTAAATTGTTGTCTTACCCAATGTTAGCTTCACCTGACGTATCTCAGATGCATTATGTTGGGGTATCAGTCTGGAGATGTGTGCTGGAAACACCACCGCTGTCCAAATTCTGGGGCCAAAACGTGTGGAATGAGTTATAGCCTGTTAGTGGAGGGGTGCTTTCTGCTGCCTTGAAACAGGTCTCTGTTACAACACAAATGTCGATATTCTCAATTTTAAGGAGTGCTTCGAGTGAGTGCATTTTGAGATTGACTTCTAGCATTGAACAACATGACCCTCAGATTGCATTTGTTTGTAGCTGTTACAGCAGTAATTTGGTCTTTGGAAGACTGCCTGAAAAAGGCATTATGCTGCGGTGGTGGTGCTGCGGTAGTGTTGTCGCCTCACAGTAAGACATTGTCCTGTTCGATTCTCAGCTAAAGCATCTTCTGTGTGGAGACATGTGTGAATGGGCGTACCTTTGTTGAAGGTTGTACGTCAGGGCTGGCAACTCAGTACGTAAAAATCTACTGCCACTCTTTAGCGGACCGGAGTTCCGCTGTGGCGACCCCTAACCGGGAAATGCCGAAAGGTACAACAACAAGGGGTGGCAAGAGCCTTGGCCAGTATCTGGAAGCTCAGGGGTGACAGATGCAGGCCATTTCTGGCAAAGCATCGAGGTCTGTCAGTCATGCCATCCCAGGCAGACAGATACTGGATCCCCTTAGAATGACACCAAAAACTTAGTCAGTTGCTGAAATCAGTCATTTCCTGGATCTGTGTTAGAAACCAGTTTCACCCTAGCTGTGGAGGACATATCTTGTCTTGGATTAAGAGAATTTTCTTTATTGACAAAAAAGCCTGAAACTAGGTCATTTTTAGTCACCAAGGAGCGATAATAATTTGGTTTAGTCTTTCTTCCATGACCTTTGCAACAAGATGTGAATTCAGCAGAAAGCTATGGGAAAGATGAGAGTGCATGCAAGACTGTCCCTTGCCATGGGAGAGAAAATCAGTTCCTGTGCTACCTCCCTTTTTCCCTGCTGAACTAAGATTCTGTGTGAGATATTTGTACTCTTCTGAGCAGTGAACATGAAAAATGTATGTAGTGTCCCACTTCAAAAAGAGTCTAACCATTGAATCTGCAGCTCTGGAGAGTCTTCCAGCTTGTTCACTTCACTGCTGATGTGAAGTGCTGAGAGAGCGATGTCTTTGTGTATTGACCACTTCAAAATAGACATCAGATCCCAGCAGAGAGGATATGGCCTTCTATGCCCTTGCTTTTTCTATGTGCCACACAATTGACTAGTGTTCTTACTAGATGGAGGGGGTTCAGAGGTCGTTTTTTGTGCAGGGTTATCAGGTCCAGTAGTACTGCTCTTTGCTACAAATGGTTGATGGGAGTCTTGATCTCCAAGCTGACAAAATGTTATGCCCTGAGTGGGAACATTTGAGAGCTCAGCAGTCCAACAACTGACATCTGACATCAGAATATTTGCTAAGTTTGATTTCAGAAAGGGAAAACTACAGTAAGACTGGTTGGGGGGGTTTACCACTCCATGCCCTGAAGACCAGGGTACAACATCAGGTATGCAGTTGTTCTGAAGCCACTAAAACCTCATAGTCCATTACAAGCACACACATCCTAATTCATAGAAATAGCGTTATGAACATTATAGCAGCTGTAAAACCCAGAAAGTGCAGACAAGTTCTCCTTTGGGTCCTGCATTGCATCCTCTCCCAGTCTGTCAAAGCCATCACATCCTGGCCATCCTCCAGAGATAAAAATGTCTGACTCTAGAGAAGGGCAGAAATCACTGACTTTGGAGAGTGTTTGGCTGTGTGCTAGTAAAAATAATCCTTTTTTGAGCAGGAATCAATAAGGACTTCCTTTACTTTATGGTAGCCCAGAGGGACTGCAGCCAGGGTATATTTAAGTAGTGGGGTGTGGTGAGCGAAGCCCCCAACTTTATTTTGTGTTTGGATTTTTTTTTTTAATGGATCAGTGATTTTTTTTCCCTGGGAAAAAAAATCGCTGATCTGTGTATTCCATATTTTGGATTTTTGGGTATTAAGGATTGATTATATAGCGTTCGCAATTTAGTGTGTTCGCTAATATAATATAGACCCATTTCTGACTGGGTGGGGAATATGAGTTAATATATTCAATCCACTATGTTTTGCCTTAGTTTTAAACTTATTTTTTATTTTGCATATCATAATATAATTTCAGTATAATTCTCTGGCACTTTTGCCTTGGCCTTTGATGTATTGGCTTTAGCCTTCACGTTCAACAAAGGCAACATTCATTCATAGATGGTTTAAATAAGGACTTCAGCAGGCAAATGTCGAATAAAAAAATCAGTATAGTGTCAGTCTGAAATGCACTTTACAGGACACTTTCCATTTAATACTCATATTCAGACCGATAAGTTGGCGGGTTCTAAACTTTAAAATATAGTATGTTTCCTTCTATAACAAATTTTCCGGTACTTACGTATTATCGCAACCACAAGCTTTTCTGCATTGACAGCATTCTCGGCAGCATGATGTTTCACATTAGAACAGAATGTTGCCGGGAATGCTGTCAGTGAAGAAAAGCTGTGTTTGCGATAAAACATTCATGGTCAACTAGTGTAGTGTTATTAAGTGTAGTATTGATACTACTTTTTAAAAAAAAAAAATCATGCAATTCCTCTTCATGTTGAAAGTTTAAGCAGCAGAATTGCATGGATTTTTTTAAAAAGTAGTATTGCAACCACACTTAATAACACATCATTGGTTGGCTGTTATGCAACTGCACTTTACTAAGCTTTTCTCAGCTGACTGCGTTTCGTTCAAGAAAGGCATTTTCAATAGAGAAGTAAGGCATTAAAAAAACAAGTGTAACAGTTTTAAATCCTTTTAATGAATTGTAAACATTAAAGAACAGAAATAAAACATCTTGTAATGCATTTCTTGTGGCGGAAATAGGACTCCTATCGCAGTTATTAAAATTGATTCAAAGCAGTCCTTTTTGTTGGCTGTTTGTGCTTCATGCCAGATGAATTCAGCATTCCTGTTTAGTGTGTTTATTGTTAGAAAGTTATTTTGATGTTGATGGTGAGTATTGATCAGTGCACCATAACGCAACCAGACATTCTGAAAAGTAAATGTCTGTCAGCCCCTTTCATAAACTTAAGGCCATCATTTCTCTGTTGCCTTCAGGAGAATCAGGGTATAATTGATCGCTGCTCCGTATCGCAACCACGAAATTGTCAGCATTGAGAGCATTCTCAGCAGCATGATGTTTCAGTTAAGAATGGAATGTTGCCGAGAATGCTGTCAGTGCAGAAAAGCTGTGGTTGCGATAATACGTTAAGTACCACTTTTCCTTTACAGGAAGCCAAATAATACACCTCTTGAACTGGTATCTGAAACCAAACTACTAGGAGTCCAAATCGATGACAAGCTTAAATTTGATTCCCATCTACTACTAAACATAAAAAAAAACACCAAAAACTTGGCCTGCTCTACCGACACAATCGATACCTCACTTTAGATACTAAGCTGACTCTCTCTACTACATTTCTCTTACCCTCCCTTCTTTATGGTGCCCCTCTTTTAACAAACCTACAATCATCTCTCAAAACAAAACTGTCCTCTTGTTATAATAAAATAGCCAGATTCGCCACTAGCAACAAATCATCAACCCATCACTGTGCACCTCTCCACAAACTAAACTGGCAAGAGCTTCCCAACTACCTCTCCTACACTCAGCTGACCTATGTACACAAACTAATTTTCCAGCCATCCCTCTGTCCCTCCCTCTCCACTACCTTTAAACTGCACCACGCACAAAGACTACTCAGATCTACCAATCAAAACCTAATAGAAGATGTAATGTGATCCTATCTCGCCTACATTCTCTACAGATGGTTCGGAGCCGAGGTGGAGCCGATCCTCGGCTACGACTCGGCCGCTATACAATAGAACGCAGTCTCTTATTGGCTGAGTTACCTCGTATCCCAGGATGCACCACTACTGCTTCCCCAGATCTCATTTGCCACTTCTGAAGCATAGACGTGGTCTCGGACTTGGCTGAGCTAAGTGCCTCTTAGTCAGATTTTTTTCTGTCTAGTTTTGTGCTAAAACTTACCCAAAAGCTGTTTTAACAGCTACTTATTGTTGTGTGACTGTGTATCTAAAGTTTTTTGTGGTAAAATTGTATTTTTTGTGGTAAGTGATCCCATTTAAGTTAGAGGGGCCTTGCCCTGTCCTAGACATTTTAGTTAGAGTCTAGGCTGTTTTTGTGTAGTTTTTGTAGTTTAGTGTGTTTGTAGTTAGATAACCATGTCGAAGGAACATAGACCATCAGGTTTTAAAAAATGTTCGAAATGTAATTATAAAATGTCCATTACGGACGACCATTCATTGTGTGTCTACTGTCTGGGCCCAAAGCACCTCCAAGAATCCTGTAGGGTTTGCCATGCTTTTTCCTCTTGCGTCCTCCAAGAGAGGAAAAATAAGTTAATTTTGAAAGGGCTTATCTCCCCTTCCTTTGAGGAAGCCCTATTTTCTTCTTCTTCCCCTTCGAGGAAGAAAAAGTCTTCGGCTCCGACCAGCCCGTCGGATCTGGCAGCTAAAAAGTCACGGCAGGCTTCTCCGTCGGCTCCACGGACTTCGGAGCCGAGGGCGGAACGGTCTGCCTCGATGTCTCCAGCCTCGACTCCTCTGGCCGTGAGTCGAGCTCGGGCGTCGAGAGGCGAGTCATCTCCATCGGCTCCACTGCCTTCGGAGCCGATGGAGGTTGCCCGCTCAGACTCTTCCCCTTCGGTGCCGAAGTCCACATTGGCTCCGAGGGAAATTGCAGTGGTAGTGGAATCTCCCTCGGCGCCGATACTTCTTGAACCCATACGGAGCCGGTCCCCCAGTCTTTCGGAGCCGGCGGAGAAGTCGACTCGGACCCGGTCGGTCTCTTCTCGGTCGTCGAGGATGTCTGATTCGGATTTAGACAGGGTGCTTCAAAGGCTTTTTCAGTCTCCGGTCTTTGCAAAATTGATCTCGGCTCCAGCCCAGTCGGCTCCGGAGCCGATTTCCCATCCTGTTATCTCGGTTCCTCCTCCAACAGCTTCGGCGCCGTTGGAGTCAGTGTTGGTGGAGCCGGTGGAGGTTGTCGGGTCGGTTCCGACCCTAACTCCAACCCCGCCCTTTGGGTCGGGGTTCGGTACGCGGACCTCCTCTGTCGGCCCCGGGGGGGGGGACGCTTCGGGACCGATCCTTTCGGTTCCGAGCCTCCCTCTCGGTGCGTTGGCTGCAGGAGTTCCCACTGCTGTTGTGGCCTCGGGGGTTGAACCATCCCAGGACTCTGGGGGTCCCGCCTTCAAGGCCATGAGGAGTGCCTTAGCCAAATCCTCTCTGGCCACTTCTACCATCTCACCACCACCTTCCCTTGGCACGGAGACTGGCTCCTTTGCAATCCCCCTGTCTCACGACAGCGGAGCCCTTGGGCCTGAGGTTACCCCATTGGGGTTCCCTTCTTCCTGGAGGTCCCTCCGAAACGCTTTCGGAGGAACCTCCGAGGAAGAAACAGTGTAAGAGGACGCACGTCGACTCCCCTGATGAGTTTCTCACCTCGGATACCGACCTCGATGATGCGGAAGGGTCCCCCAAGTCGTCCTCGGATGATGTATCCTTTGCGGACATCTTGGAGATCCTTAAGCAACGAGGCGACTGGCAGTCCAAACCCCCTTCTGCTGAGGAGTCGGTTTTCCTCAAGGCCTTCGGGGCTCAGCCCTCTGCCTCCTGGGTGTCTCCGCCTTTCAATGAGCTTCTGGATTTGATCTCTCGAAGGGCGTGGGAACACCCGGATTCTGTTGAACCGGTGCCAGCTCGCCCCAATAAATTCCTTTCGGCTCCCCCGATAAGGACTTTCTTTTGAAAGGTGTGGCTGTAGATGCCATGGTGGTGGCATCTGCCACCCAGCAAGATGTGGCAGAGGCTTCAACGTCCGTCCATCCTCCTAATAAGGAGTCTAGGAGCATGGATCGGTACGGGAAGCGTACCCTTTCTTCAGCGACCTTTACATTAAGGTCTCTGAGCTACTTGACGCATTTCACGAGACTGCAGAGGGATCTGGTCAAGGAGCTTTCGGATACCCTCTCCGGTAACTTACCTGAGCAGTTGGTCCAGACGGTTAACTCCCAGTTGGCTACCCTGTCCTCATTATCCAACTCGTCCATGAGGCTCATTTCTTATGCAGCTGAAGGAGCAAGCAGAGCGGCGGGAACAGGTGTTGCTCTACGGAGACAAGCCTGGCTAAGCCTGTGTCACTTTGTGGAGGCCTTTAAGTCTTCCTTTGCCGACACCCCCTTTGATGGGTCTTCACTATTTGGACCCAAGGTAAAGGACACTTTGACTCACTGCGAACAGGAGGGTAAGACTTTAAGTGCCGTAGGGGCCCGGTTTTCCACTCCCTTCAGACCTTATCCCAAGACTCGAAGAGGAGGGAAAATGTGGTTCTGTAAGTCTCAAAAGCCTTACTCGTCGCAGCAGAGCGATTCCCCTTCTAGAGGCAGAGGAGGGGGAAATTTTTCAGGGAGACGCCGTCCCAGAGGCGGCGGAGGCCCCCGCAACACTGGAGACCGCGAGTCCTTTCATGGCTCCTCCTCCTTCCAGCATCCCTGAAGGAGTACCCGGGGGTCGTTTTTCGAGACACCTAAAGGCCTGGGAAAATATCACTCAGGACCAATGGGTGCTCCGAATCATCGCCGGAGGTTACACCATTCCCTTCTCTCAACCCCCCCCCCCACCATCCCAAAGAATCCCGGACCCGCCACCCAGTCAACGGGATCATGCAGCCAGCGAAATATCGAAGCTGCTTCAAAAAGGAGTCATCCAACCTGTCCCCGCAGATCAGGCTGGATCAGGGACATACTCAAGATTCTTTTTGGTACCAAAAAAGACCGGGGACTTGAGGCCCATTTTGGATCTCAGCAAGTTAAACCGATTAGTGAAAAAGTCCAAATTCCAGATGGTCACCTTGCAATCCATTCTCCCGCTTTTGGAGAAAGGTGTTTGGATGTGCTCCATAGATCTCAAAGATGCCTATTATCACATTCTGATAGATCAGGCATCGAGGAGACACTTGCGCTTCAGCCTAGGAGACAGTCATTTCCAGTTCCGAGCACTGCCTTTTGGTCTCACCACAGCCCCCAGGGTGTTCACCAAATGTTTGGCGGTGGTGACTGCTCACCTGAGAAGTCTAGGATTCCAGGTGTTTCCATACCTAGACGACTGGCTCCTAACTGCCACCTCCAGGCATCTACTCTTGAAAACTCTAGCAGCCACTATCTCTCTAGGCAACTCCTTAGGAATCACCTTCAATTGGACAAAATCTGTATTGCTACCATCTCAGCGTATTCTGTTTATTGGCGCAGAAATAGACTCAAGGCAGATGCGAGTCTATCTTCCTGTGGAAAGGATAGCAACGCTGCAGTCTCAGGTTCGGGCATTACTCCTCAGACGTCGTGCTCCAGCGAGAATGGTCCTGCAGCTGTTGGGTTCCATGTCAGCCACCATTCTTCTGGTCCCCTTGGCAAGGTTGCATATGAGGATACTCCAGTGGCTCCTATCAGTCCAGTGGTCTTATCAAGACCTTCCCCTCAGTCACCACATATTGATCACAGAGACATGCAAACAGGATCTTCGTTGGTGGCTTCTTTCCTCCAACCTGAATCTAGGGCGACCCTTCGTTCCCCCATTCCCCTCGGCCACGTTGACTACGGACGCCTCCCAGACAGGGTGGGGGGGACATTATCTGGACAGGTCGGACCAAGGCACGTGGCACACCGACGAGAGTCTTCTCCACATCAATATCCTGGAAATGAGGGCGGTGCTTTTAACGTTGCAAGCACTGCACGATCACCTCCCCCAGGGTGCGATTGCCATTCAGTCCGACAACATGTCGGTAGTCTGGTACTTAAACAAGCAAGGAGGGACCAGGTCTTACCCCCTTTGCAGAGAGGCCATGAAGGTATGGGATTGGGTGATTGCTACCAGACATTTCCTAGTGGCAACACACATTCCGGGGAGATCCAATGTGATAGCCGACAGACTGCGCAGAACTATTCTCTCCCCTCACGAGTGGTCCTTGAACGACAGAGTGGTAGCACAGATTTTCACGAGATGGGGAGCTCCTTGTTGCGATCTCTTCACAACTCCCCTCAACGCGAAATGCCAGCAGTTCTTCTCTCTCACCCCAGTTCTGGGGGAGATCCCCAAGGATGCTCTAGTCCAAGTTTGGCCCCCCGGTCTGCTATACGCTTTTCCACCGGTTCCCCTTCTCCCCAAGGTGATTCAGAAGGCGATTCGCTTGGGAAGCAAAATTATTCTAATCGCCCCATACTGGCCTCGTCAAGTCTGGTTCCCCTTTCTTCACAAATATGCATTGGAGGGTCCCTGGTTCCTGGACCAACTTCCGGACCTCTTGACGCATCAGTCAGGACAGCTGCATCAGTCCCTCCATTCACTGAAGTTAGCAGCTTGGCTACTCCTCTTCCGACCATAGTTAGGAGCCATTCTTTCGACCCTGAAGTCATGCATATTTTGTCCTCGGCCCACAAGACTTCTACTAAAAAGATGTATAGCAATAAATGGAAGAGGTTTGCTATTTGGGCCCAACTCCGAGGATTAGACCCTATGACAGCCTCGGTGTCAGAGGTACTGAAGTTTTTAGCTTCCCTGTTCAACCAAGGTTGTTCGGTGTCTACCATCAAAGTTCAATTGGCTGCTATTTCCAATTTTCACGAGAGCGTAGAACCACCTTTAATGAGCAACAAGTTGTGCAAAGCTTTTATTAAAGGAGCTTGGCTTCTACGGCCCCCTATATCTCATCCTGCACCACCGTGGGACCTTAACGTGGTGTTAGGTGCATTAATCTCATCTCCCTTTGAGCCGGCAGCAACCTGTGACTTAAAATTTCTTTCTTGGAAGACTGCTCTTCTAGTTGCTATTACATCAGCCAGGCGAGTTTCAGAACTTCAAGCCTTGTGTGTCAAACCACCATACCTGGTATTTCACAAGGATAGAGTATCTCTTAGACCAAACCCATCCTTTATACCAAAGGTTTGTTCTAACTTTTGTTTGCAACAATCACTGGAATTACCGTTTTTTTTCCCTAAGTATACAAACAGAGCTTGAGTATACCTTTCACAGCTTAGATGTGCACAGACAATTACGTTTCTATTTGGATAGGACACACCAAGCACGAAAATCAGATCAACTGTTTGTGTCCTTTTCGGATAGTAAATTAGGCAAAGCAATCACGAAGGTCACTATTGCCAAGTGGATCAGAGACTGTATCAGTCATATTTATCTCATTTCAAATAAGGAGCTTATAGTTCCAGTGAAAGCTCATTCTACCAGGGCTATGGCCACTTCGGCAGCCTTTCATTCCAAGCTCTCTATTAGTGACATTTGTGCGGCTGCTACGTGGTCTTCTCTACACACCTTTATTTCTCACTACAAATTGGATGTGGCATCTAGGGGTCGAGCTTCCTTCGGTTCCACGGTTCTCCGGACCGTTTTCCAATGAACCACCCAGGAATTAGGTGTTAGGGACGCTGTCCCATCTGTAGAGAATGTAGGCGAGATAGGATCACATTACATCTTTTAGTTATGTACTTACCATAACTTTAGATGTATGGGATCCATCTCGCCACATTCTAATAACCCACCCTCCTTCCCCCTGCCTCGTAGACCAGAAGAGACCGGACGATCCGAATTCAACTTCTTCCTCTCTTGAAACACCTGGAAATGTTATAACAATAGTCTATGTGTGTGTGCATGTGTGCGGACAAACAAGATCTGGGGAAGCAGTAGTGGTGCATCCTGGGATACGAGGTAACTCAGCCAATAAGAGACTGCGTTCTATTGTATAGCGGCCGAGTCGGAGCCGAGGATCGGCTCCGAACCCATCTGTAGAGAATGTAGGCGAGATGGATCCCATACATCTAAAGTTATGGTAAGTACATAACTAAAAGTTTACAGACCCCTTCGCCCCCCAGGACAAAACCTCCTGTCCTTTTCCCTAGCAAGCCTGTGGAACTCCCTCCCTCCATTCGTACCATCACTAGCCTCCCATCCTTTAAAAAATCGCTCCACTCACATCTAACATCCACATGGGAATGCTCCTGCTCCCACCCCTCATAACCTATTCCCCACTTCCTACAGTCTAACATCTCATAAATTCCAGATAGCAAATTCATATTTGCATCTAGTAAACAACTTATTATTTGCATCTAGCAAATTCTAAGCCTACTGCATCTAACTACTTATTTAATCCTACTAGAGCAATGTTCTCCTTCTAAAAAAAAAAAAAAAATATTTTTGATTGTAACCTCAGTATTTTTTGTTCTGTCTTATAACCAGAAATTGTTAAAATGTAAATCACTGTAATCTTTGTGTAATCTGTGTGTGGAGCTTTTCTCCCCAGGACTCCACTGAAAACGGGTTCTTTTGGCCCAATGGACTATCCTGGTTAACCAACTGCAAATAAATAAATAAAAAATATAATTTCTCCCAGATAAATTGTGCTGCTGTAAAAGCTAAAATCCATCCAACAGTGGTCTGCTTCATCAAATGTTTGACAGTATTTTTGATTACTGACTTATGTTCTGTATCAATAATATGTTCTAAGATATGTTTTTAACTGGCCTTTTCCCTGTGTATGTAGTTTCATATAAGATCAAGAGACCATATACATTGCTCGCTGAGTTTACAAGCAGCATTCTGCCTAATTTTAAAAGTAATGACTAATTACTCATCACTGGAGGCTGATAGAAACCATGCACAGAGCTGTAGCATGTGTTATGGCCTCTCATTTTTATTATTCTAAGCTTCCTAAAAAAAGAGTTTTAAGTTGTGCATCTGACAAAGTAACTTATCAGCATTTAAACAATACCTCTGCAACATGTACTGAAAGATAAATGTATGCAGAAATACATACAGGTCTTTCTGTTATAAAATCCTCTAATATGTTGCTGTTTAATGCTACAGTGTTGAACGATAACTGTAGGAACATATAAAGGACGTTCTGTTTTATTTTCTGTATGTGGCGACCCCTAAGCTGAAAGACACAACGTGCTCTTCCTTTCACTGATATACCAGGGCACATTTCATTCTTTATGCACACATTTCTACAACTTTACGAACTATTTCCTTACTGTAGAGCCTTTGTGTCATTCTGCTATAAATATATTCAATGTCCTTTACAAAACCCTTGTGTTAAAAACAGTCTGTTAGCTTTAATTAACTGACTATAACGAAGAGAGGTGAGTGTTTTCTTAGGATGGTCACTATCAGTCTGTAAAAAGTTACATGACACACACGACACTATTTTTTTTCTTGTCTAGTTTGTAATGAACAGTCCTGTTGTCAGTGAATAGAATGAAAATCAAAATGTTCATCATTTTCTTCAACACTTCATAAGGAAAACTAAATCCCAATGGAGCTTTGGAAGTTTGCACAGTAACTTCCAATGGGCTTTCTGATGGTATCAAGTTATGTCCTCACATTCCAAACAAATGTTCATATCTCTGGAACCATAGGGGTTACTAAAGAAGTGTAAATGGCTGACTTTTCAGTACCAACTATTTTATAGTGGTAGTATTCTTTAGGTTCTAGATTTTAAACTGGATTTTATAAGTCACAATGGTAACTGTTAGTTTGTGATGCTCTGTAAACAACTTACAATATCTCAGCAAACCACTCAAGTTACACACATACTATTGGGAGCATTTTGTACATCTAGTTGAGAGCTTTCATATGAGGCTGAGTGGTTCTGTTTGTGCTACTTGGTTGTTGAGATGTTTAGAAAAACATGAAATTTATGACAATATAAATGAATATTATATGAACAACAATTAATATATTTTTACCTGCAATAGATAGAGGTTAAATGTCAGTACAGTTGTGTTTGCCACTCTGTAAGCTTTAAGATGAAATATTTGAATATTTTGTATGTAGCATGGTTTTAGCATAATTAACGCAAATATGAACAAATAATACTGACACCTAGAGGTGTCAGTAAGATGTAACTACAGAGGCGTCACCGGAATGTAATGAATTGAGCCAAGAAATAAAAGCTTATATTGCTGTGATGTATGTCTTGGCAAGGAATATTAAATCATCTAGGTAATACAAGTAGGACATTACTTAAAAACCTTGTACAAAGTGTGGATATATTGTTTCTTAAGATAATCCATGAAAAGCTTAGTATTCGATAGTACAAAACCCGTTCCCAATGCTATCCATTTTATCTGCAAATAATATCTTGAAATTAATGTAAAGTTATCAACCAGACAAACTTCACTAATTCCAAAATGCAATTGCTATGTGGAAATTTCTCCTAAAAATAAAATTCAGTATGTTCATATCATATTATATATATATATATATATATATATATATATATATATATATATATATATATATATATATATATATCTACTTTTATTTTTTGAAAAGCCAAATTACTGACAACCATAAGACCGAGACGAAAATCACAAAACACAGAGTCACGAACCATGCAAGTGTTCTCAGGTTAAGTGAATACTTGTCCAGTGGGGGGATTATGCCATTTCTACACTGTAGTGCAATCCCGGAGTTGGTATATATAGTAAGGAGGGTGTGGGGAATGCAGCTCCCCACCTAGGTGGGTTTTAGTGGAGCACTGTTATTTACTGTTGTTTTGAGCAAGTATTCACTTGCCCTGAGAATAATTACCTAATTCGTGATTTTCGTCTCGGTCTTATGGTCGTCGGTATTTTGGCTTTTCGAGAAATAAAAATAGACTCATAAATGCGTATATGTATATATATATATATATATATATATATATATATATATGAGAGAGAGAGAGAAATATATATATGTATATATTATAACATTGAATGTTTTAATGCCAACACAAGTGAACAAATATTAAGAAGATTGCAGTATACTGGCATTATGTTGTGTGAGGTCAGGGTACAGAGTGGGTTGGGAACTTACCCTTTCCCTGCTGTTGTGCAATCTCAGAGTTGTTATATATTAGTAGCAAGGGGTGCATGGTTGCTGGGAGACTTGTCTCCCCCTGCAAAAGATAGGTTTTATGATGCTTTTAGGTTCATATGTAGATACTAGGCTATCTGCCCTAGGGCATTTATAAGCCTAGCCAGAGTGTATTTGGCTTCCGCCTCCCTATTAGATTAGCCTACTGTGCCTCTGTAAAGTAGGTCACGGAAGGTACCCTTTTAAGATTAGTTTCCTGTGCCTCTGTCTAGCAGGGACACAGAAGAGATCCCAGGGGTGAATTTGCGATTTCCCATCCACGCGTCCAGATTTCGCTTGAAGAGGGTCAGCGAGGGGCTATGTCTAACATGAATTGGGATTCTATTCCAGAGTGAGGGGAGCCTCTGGGAAATGAATCTGTCCCTCCAGCATGTCCTATTTATTTTTGTGATGAGGTTTAGGTCCCTGGAGCATGTAGCTCTAAGGGACTTGGATTTTTTGAGGTGGAGCATGTCCATTAATTCTGGGTTTGACATGGCTTTGTACGTCAGGCATAGATCGCCTCTGAGTAGGTGGTAAGCAACTGAGTAGAGCTGGAGTTTCTTTAGTCGAGCTGCATAGGACATCTGTTTGTAGCCCATGATACTCTTGGTGAGGTACTTTTGAGGTCTCTCCAGTTGCTGCAGGTGTCAGGTAAGGTACATCCCAAAAGGGGCATTGTATTAAATTATGGGCCTGATAAGTGATGAGTAGAGGGGCACAATGACCTCTCTTGATCTAGATGCAAACCCTTTCGTGATAAGGTGGGCTATATAGAAGGTCTTTCTAACCACTTTGGCAATGTGATTATCAAAGGAGAGTTTACTGTCTATGTTGGTCCCCAAATCTCTAATTACTTCTTCCGTACTTAATGGGTTACCACCTATGTGGTAATTTGTGGGCACCTTGTTTTTCCCAAAGGGGATGACTATGTACTTTTTAACATTTAGCTTGAGGCTGTGGCTCTGGCACCAAGCATCTGTTTCTGTGAGACCCTTTTGTAGATTCGATTATGGCCCCCAGTTTGCAGTCATCTGCGAACTTTGTCAGCCATAATCCCCCCGTGTTAGCCTGAACCTCAGAGAAGTATATACCGAACAAGAGAGGTCCCAGGACTGAGCCCTGTGGAATGCCACTTGTAACTGGTTTGGATTCGGACATGGCACCTGCGATTCTGACCATGTGGGTTCTATCTCTCAGCCAGTTTGCAACCCATCTTGTGATATAGGGGTTGATATTTAAGCTGGTAAGCTTATTTATGATGCCCGAGTGGGGTATTGTGTCAAAGGCTTTTGCGAGGTCCAGGTAGGCTGTGTGGACTACCTTACCCTCATCTATGGCTTTGGTAACTGTTTCAAAGAAATCAACTAGGTTTAAGAGGCAAGATCTGCCCTTAACAAAGACAAATTGGGTAGGGTCCAGTGTCTGGAGGCTCCCAATGTCTTTGTTTATGAGTTCCATGATAATACGCTCCATAGCTTTACAGACCAGACTAGTCAGGCTTATGGGGCGATAGTTTCCGGGGTCCGTTGTGGCACCACCTTTGTGGAGTGGGACCACTGTAGCTGTACGGTATTCTTTGGGTACCTATCCTGTAGTAAGGCTAAGTTTGAACAGTGACTTAATGTGAGGGTTCAGTTCTTCTTGGAGCTCGTGTAAGATACAGCCTGGGACACCTTCTGGTCCCATAGATGCTGTGTTTTTTGCTTTGGAGAGGGCAGCTTTCACCTGTGCATCTGTGATGTCAGGGAGGTTACATTCAGTTGGGATAGGCATTTGCTCCTTTGGGGGGAAGGGGGGGAGAAGTTTGCACTGAATCTGTCTGCCAGGATGTTGGCTATGTCTGTAGGTTCGGTATATTTTGTACCGTTATGCAACAATTCAGAGCATATCTGGGAGTTTCCACCCATGTTCCTGACATAACTAAAGAAGGTCTTGTGATTACCTTTAGTGTCTAGGGCAATTTTTCTTTTGAAGCTGGCCTTTGATGATTTTATGAGGGATCGAAGTTTCTTGCTAATACTGATCAGAGATGCCTTCCCTTTTTGGGATTTTGCTCTGTCATGTAATAGCTTCCTCCTTCTGTTGTATAGCTTATTTATGGCCGGGGTCCACCAGACCGGTCTCTTGTTTTTGGAAGAGTGAGTCTTGATTTTATTTGGGATAGCACGATCCATACATTCCTGCAGGTGCTCATAGAATGCATTTGTAAAGGATTCTGCGGATTGGGCTGTATTATCCTCTGGCCTAGGGGCTTTGAAGGATTCCACCTCAGTCTTGAGAAGTGCAAAGTTGGCTTTTGAGAAATTCTTTACAGTGATTTCCTTGGCTGGGGGTGGGGACGGGATATGGATGTCCAGGAAAATTTGTTTATGGTCTGATCTTACCAATGAGGGGTTTACCTCTGGTGTGGAACATAGAGTTCCCATGTTGGTGATGACCAGGTCCAATATGTTGTTCCCTCTTGTGGGAGTGGTGACCAGTTGTTCCATTGCGTTAGAGTTTATAAAGTCAAGGAACCGTTGGGCGAGGGTGTTTGGGCTTAAGTAGTTTTCCCAGTCAATGCTTGGGTAGTTGAAGTCACTCAATAACATAGTGTTTGGAGAGACCTTCATATTCTCCAGTGTTCTCAGGAATGCCAAGTGGGGTTCCTGTAATAGGGAGGGTGTTCTGTAGCTGTTTTTTGTTTCAGTATTCTGAGTTTCAATCTATATAGATGAATATTTGGTGTTTCAATTTTGTTTAGTTTGGTTTATGTATGGGACTCATATGTGTGTGTGTGTGTGTGTGTGTGTGTGTGTGTGTGTGTGTGTGTGTGTGTGTGTGTGTGTGTGTGTATATATATATATATATATATATATATATATATATATATATATATGTGTGTGTGTGTGTGTGTGTGTGTATGTGTGTGTGTGTGTGTGTGTGTGTGTGTGTGTGTGTGTTTGAGGGAGGCTGTTGATTGAACATGATTACATTGAAAACAAATTTAGACATGATGAACAATTGAATGCTTATTTATTTATTTTTATTTATTTTATTTTATTTTATTTTACATTTGTTAACCGGGCTAGTCCAACTGGATGAATATCCATTTTCAGTAGAGGCCCGGGGAGATAAGCTCCAATTTGTACAATTTGTTCATACTAACTTAAACATCTAAGCATAACATTGACAAAAATAAGAGAAATCTAAGGACATTTTTAACATTATTCCATATCTAATAGAAGTTGCATTTAGTCAAATTGTATTTGGTTGAAAATGGAATTTTTGGTGTATGTTGGAAGGGAGGAGTAGGGGCTTTCTCTAAATCCATACTAAAACGTAGGGGCTTCATTTTGTAGTGTTATGCTCGCCGTTATAGTTTTTATTAATTTTCTTTGTTGTTCCAAATCAAATGCATCATTACTTTATAATGGAAATCATTGCTGGTTGATTTCTAAGTGTGCAAAGGCAATGATACCCTTTTTTTGAAAGATTTCTCCCTTCTTCCAGTTAGCATGACCATGAAGTTGATTTATGTAAGTTGAGCACCCCCACCCCCCCATTGAGGAGGTTAGGTATGATTTCCATGCAGGGCAATCACCCTTACCAGAACTTATACAGCCAACTCTGAAATCATGCGTACATGGAGAGAGTGCTGTACATGTTTTAGGTGCTTTGGGTTGCAAGGCAGTGTATTATGTTGTACAATAATAAAGAACAGAGAACATCTCCTGAAGACTTTATCCATCTTAAGTATCAGGAGGTGCAGTTGCGTCATTAATATTAGCATATGCACCCCCACCTCAATGAACATTTTTAAAGACTGTGCACAGTCAATATGTCCATCAGCATTGTGTGAAACAGATACACACTGCTGTGGATGTTGTTCCTTCTCCCAGTGTATATAACCACTTTCATTGATAGGAATATTGGAATGACGTTTACTACATTTGACATTTATGACTACAATTGATTCTATTTGTGCACTTTTCATATAAAATATTTTGTGTAAATGAAAGCAAAAGACAATTTTTAAGAAAAATACAGGTATGTGTTAGTAATGTAAGGAATAATTGCATTATTTGTCATTTTTAAATCATCATAATGGTGCTCCTGATGATCTTGTAGAAGAGGTGACCATGCATCATAGATATGGAGGAACATTAAAAGAAAAACTGTTTTCTTAAGAAAAGCTTATTTGTTGTGTACGTTGGTGCTGTGATTGTTTTGGACTGAATGTGGAATGTAGTCAGAGAGCATTTTTCAGTCCTCTGTTTTATTTGTTTAAGTTTTAAATTTTAATTAACTTTGCTTTTTGATTGGCACACAGTTAAGTATTATGTTATTTATATACTGAATGCTGATGAGATATATCCTCACTGGAAGGTTTGCTTTTGAGGTAAAGGTTGTCATCGTATTTATTTATTTAATTGGTTTTTATTTAGTAGTTTGTGTTGTGAACTGGAAAATAATTAATTACATGTACTTCAGCGAATTCTGAAACTTTGTGATGCAGACTATTTTCTGGAATAAACTTTCAGTGAGATGGGCTTGTCAATTGACAATTAGTGCATACAGGGAAGACACATCCACTTAGAAACTTTTCTGATATAGAAGGGACATTAAACAGACACAATGCTGTCTTCCTTCCTCCTGATGGTGGACTGGTGTAATCCAGAAGGTGAGGTTGTTAACCCTGCAATGCTGGTTTACTTCTTCCTGATGGTGGATGAGGTACAGTGGAAGGAAACAGGTGGTCATTTCAGAGAAAAAATGTAATGTGAGGAAGGCATGCTGCACATCTGGACAGTTTGCATTGCACTTATATCCCAACTGTATGGAGCATCACGTGTAGAAGCTATACATACTACTTATGCTATGACTGAAGAGGGTCCAGTTCATCTGAGCACTTAGTTTATCAAAAGGATAAATAAGGAAGCCTGGTGATAAATCCCATCGGCCTGCTCAGCACTGTGCCTCTACTTCCAGCGTCTAGTGATTTGCCAGTGGAAGAGAAGATATAATGAAAATATAAACAAAATGCAGAGCTAGGAATAATGAACTCTTTTGTCCAATCTTTTTTATATAGTTTGCTATGATAAGCATGAAAGACAACTCTGACTTGCTGGGATGTCAAAAGTCAAGTATGCCTGTGCTTGAAGCTTGCTTAGCACTCATTAAGCATTTTCTTCTGGAGGAAAGTCCTGGCATTTTTTATTTTCCATCTCTTTGTTAGTTGTGCCAATTTGTCCATCTTAGCTTTATGAATCTTTGGAAGTGTTTTAAGTCTTCTGATAAACAATGTTGATGAGATCTCTTTTATTTGTGGTTAAATCTTTTCTTTCCTAGTGTTTTTTTTTCCTTTCGTAAATTTATATGCAATATGATCAGACCACATCTGCTAGAAATCTTAGTATAGTTTTCTTGTAAGTGTGCAGTTAAAATAGATTTCACCTTTAGCATTCATAAAAATGATTTATTTAATTTACTCTATATTTATGCATTATACCTGTCAGAAATAGAGAATGCCAAAAAGAGAATTATATTAATAGTTTGCTGACAGTTATTAATGCATTACTGGAATACTAACTTTGTATTGAAGTTGTAAATGTGTACTTGCGTCTTTTGTGTCCATTAGCATTACAGAGTCATGACAGCTGTTACTGCTTGATTAGGTCAGGGCTTTGTATATATGTCCCAGTGTTGTTTAATGAATAACTATTACCATATGTGCCATGTTTTACTTCCAGGGATAAAGATTACCATCTGAGGACATATAAATCTGTGGTTATGGCAAACAAGTTAATAGACTGGTTGACTGCACAGGTAAGCAGCTTCTAGCATGCATATTTTTATCTGTTTTCACATGGAACTGCAATTAATTTTCTTCATATGAATGGCTCAGATATGCATGATATGGAATAGGAAGTTTATTTTTCCAGATCATGCCACTAAAGATTCCCAGTGAGAATGGAATTGGATGACTTGTTAGAAAGAACCAAACCATTAAAATATATAAATTGATGTCAGAGAGACATTCACTGTTCGCAAAAAAATAACACCTGAATGCTGACATGGACTTAACTTCCAACGTAGCTAAAGTACAAAAAGAAAAAGAACATTTTATTTTCCTGCCTTATGATTGCTGTTTTAGTTATATTGCTGCTACTAGCACAGCTGTATTTCATGCATTATTTTCTGGAAACCAGTTAAGTAACACTTTTATGCCTTGTTGACTATAATGTAATGAATGTGTTATAAATGCAGAACCAAATATTAGCGCAGTAACTAGGATGGGGCAAGGGGGTGGCTGCACTTGGCACAAAGCAGGTGCAGATGGTACAGCAGTGTTATTTATGAAGCCTTAAGGGCATGGATATCACTACATCGTAAGTGAATGTCAGTACTGTATGTGGGTCACAGCTGAAGCACTCAATGTGTCGGGATAAATGTAGTACAAATGTAGCAAGCTGCTTGTTACATTTACAGCGGCTTGCATGCAGTCATAAAGAGCAAAGAAGAGAGTTTAACCGTTGTTGTAATACTTTGAGAAGACGTTCAGCTGAGTGAGGACACAAGTATGGGAGACTGCCCTGGGTGTCAGAAGACCTAGCTGTGGTTCCGCCAAGTGTTACGTTTCTTTGTTTCACAGAGCAATGTGCAGTTGGAAGTGCCCTTTGTCCTTCATAGGCGTATGTATTTATTTAGCTTAGACTTTAAAATTAATAAGCATAGCAGTAATGCAAAAACTGGGGGCGGCCACGGTGGTGCAGCAGTTAGTGTTGCTGCCTCACAGCAAGTGGTTCTCCCGTTCGATCCTCAGCTGGGGTGCCTTCTGTGCGGAGTCTGCATGTCCTCCCTTTGGTTGCGTGGGTTTCCTCTGAGTGCTCCGGTTTCCTCCTACATCCCAAAGACATGCTGTAGGTGGATTGGACACTCTAAATTGGCCCTAGGTGTGTGCATGTGTGTGCCTTCTGTGGAAGATTGGGTGCTGGGCTGGCAACTTGACACTGTAAAACTCCACTGCCAATCATGAGCGG
Source organism: Protopterus annectens (assembly GCF_019279795.1). NCBI lineage: Eukaryota > Metazoa > Chordata > Ceratodontiformes > Protopteridae > Protopterus > Protopterus annectens. The sequence goes on along the minus strand of NC_056732.1, from coordinate 1,001,023,009 downwards.
ACAGGTGATCTGCTGTGGTGACCTCTAACTGCGAAAAAGCCGAAAGAAGAAGAAGAAGTAATGCAAAAACTGGCAAAATATTAAAAAAATATATACTTTACACACACACACACACACACACATACATGTGTGTGTGTATATATATATATATATATATATATATATATATATATATATATATATATATATATATTATATATATATATATATATATATATATATATATACATACATACATATATATGGATTTACTTCAAATTATCGAATACTTACTTTATCGAATTGCATTTCATCAAATCTCACTTCACTGAATTTTATTATAATGAACTCCGGAACTATGAAAAGGAAACCCCAGGAAAGGAGCCAGTAGACCACCAGGACAAAACAACAAAAACAAAAACAAACAAAAAAAAAAAAAAACAGAACTAAAAATACCAACTCTGAGATTGCCCTACAGTGGAAGAAGGGCAAAGTTCACCATGGTGGCCAAGTGTTTCCTTTCCCAGTATTCCTTTTTCTAACTTCAGGAGTTCAATATAGTGAGATTTGATGAAGTGAGGTGCGATTAAATGGGATTCGATAATGCAAGTATTCAATATTTTGAAGTAGACCCGTGTGTGTGTGTGTGTGTGTGTGTGTGTGTGTGTGTGTGTGTGTGTATATATATATATATATATATATATATATATATATATATATATATAGATATATATATATTTATATAGATATATAGATATATATATATATCCTATACAGAGCAAGAGAATTATCAGGATGTGTTCATTGTACCTGGGTTGGATTATCAGAAACAAAGTGAGAAGACCTTGACAATACCAAAAGGAATGGTGAGGTTTATCCTCAGGGCATTGGTAAAACTCATGCTCAGCTGAGCCCTAGTTAGATCATTCCTTGAATGTTCCTGAAAATCTGGAGAGGGACATCATGCTCCTTGAAGAAGTCTAAGGAAAACCAATAGAAATGTGAATGCGAGTGAGGGAAAAGCATAAAACTTGAAGAGCTAGTGCTCTTCTTACAGTAGAAGAGATGGGAGTCATAATATGGGTGTTCAAGCTCATTATTGGGGAGTGTTACCCTGAATGGAAAGGGCAGAGTAGTAGGGAGACATCACAGGCAGCAGATTGGAGGGTCAGCTGCACCTTGGATCTGTCATATTATTTCATCATGGAGAGAGAGTTGCAGTCCCATGGAATGGTCTGCCATAATGGTGGTGGACAGTAAATCCTCAGAGGCATTCATATAAGCATAGAAGAGGGGGGGATAAGATGGAGAGAAGGTATGTTAAATGCACTTTGTGTAAACTAGACAAGCTAATTTTCTCCCTCTGCCATTATGCAGATGTAATATAGTGTAGTAGACTAGACAAATACAAAATTATCATTAAAGTGTTCATCCATAACTTAATCAGTATATAATTGTGGTCAGTGTTACAGTTATTGACTTGTTTAAAGTTGGAGAGTTATGAGAACTCCAGTCATATTCCAAGAAACCATTTATACATGCTAGCTCAGTGACACAGAGCCATGGCTTCCATGTGTGATGTCAGTGACACAATCTCAGGAACATGCTCAAGTCAAGGGTAGTGTCAGCTAAAGATGGGACAGGATGAAGTGGCCATCAGCCAGCTATCCTATCTTGGCAAGGGTTCAGGGAACACTGCTGCCTTTTTCTCCTCTGGTGGAGACCAGGAGTCTGACAGACAACGTGACAGTGGGAGAGCTCATTGCACAAGCCATTCCCTCAGTGTACGGATTCTAACCAGTACATGTTGGGTCCTGGTGCTGCACTGCATGTCTCTCCATATGACCTACCAACCATCAGGTACTGCTAATGTGCATCACATAGTCTCAACTCCTTGAGTAGTTGGAGGGCCCACCTGGTGATAGGGCTTTGTCTGAAGTAGCCTGGTAAGGACTAATTGGAGGAGTCATATTATGTGGACATGGAAACCAGGGAACAGCCAGAAATCTCAGCAGGTTGGGAAGGGAGATGCACCTATCAAATAAAGAAATAATTTATACATGGTAACAGAGATCTTCCTGTGACAGCCTATGATAATTTCTTATTAAGCTCTTCAAAAAAGGTCTCAGGCTTGTTGGATGGTGGTTATGTAGAGAGCATCACACCAGTGGAATTTAGCTGTTGTTAGCCTAGTGCTCTCTTCTTAAAGCAGCGTGCTTTTCACAAAGATGTTCCATCTGTGCCTGGCACTCCCTTCTGTGAGAGCACTAAGTATGAATGGAGGGATGGTGCAGAGCTATAGTTGTTCTGATTATGTAATACAAAGTAGAGAAGCGCAGTGGGACAGTCTAGCAGAAGTGGTAAACGAAGACTGAGGAAGGGAGTCTGCTACATGTGTAGAGTAAAACTGGTGTCCCAGTAGCAAGACAAGGTTGGTACTAATACACATTTTACAGACAGTGCACAACAAAGAATTGGAACTCTCTTCACTGGTGTGTAGTATGTGGTATGGCACTTGAAGACATTGGTACCTTACACTTTGAAGAGCCACGATGTAATGCCATGTGGCCTTGTCTCAGTGTTCCACTATGCTGCTTGAAAAGTAATGTTAAATAGATGTTTGTACTAATATAATGTACATAGGATCGTCACCTTTTCAAATGCCCAAAGTGGGAACTTTTTTGTAGAAACTTCAGGTTTTGCAGGGCAAAACATACCCACGGTCAGTACAAAGGACAGAACTTCATTTTTTGCCTAAATAAAAGCTTATTCTTGTAGAATTTTAGTTGCTTATTCTATTTCTTATAACATTTAGCTGTTTCAGATACAAAATAACTGTTTTATGCAACTATTAAAGAAAATATAGGAACATTTTTGTCCTAAAATCTCAGGACATTTGCCATTTTTTAAATTTTTTTGAAGGACACAACTGCCCAAAGAGGGACTGTCCCTCCCAAAGTGGGACAGGTGGTAATCCTAAATGTACAGCTTCGTTATTTTGCACACTTTATACTCAGATGTCATACAGTGTCATAGGTAAAAGTCAGTATTCAAATAAGTCAAGTTACTCAGTTTTACAATAGACATTGTCTTCCTACATATATCTTGAGTTCCGTGTTTCATTGTGTCTTCCTGTTTGTCTTTTTTCCTATAAAAGACCATTTGTGTAAAACCTGAAATTTGCAGAACCAGAAGTTTGATTCTTGTCCTGACTGCTAATGCAATAGAAAAGACGAGCCGGACAAGGTACATTGTGCCACATTTTTGGGGGAAGAGCTGATTAGAGTGGGTATATAAATCAGAATACCAGTAAAAGGAATATCATAAAACTGAAACCAGCATAGGAAATTTCTAAGGCATTTTAATTTGAAGGACTGCAGATGTTCTTCATGTTTGACTGTTGCAGTCCTCACATATGGGTTATCCAGCTCCCGGTAGCCCTCAGTCGGCCCGAATACCAGAGTCCTTGGTATATGACGTCGGCTGCTGCTGGTTGTAAAACTGATGTCATAACGTCATGTATAAAGGGAGGCAGCCGATGCCATTTCCCCAGTCTTTCTTGCAGCGGAGCCCGAAGCAGATGCAATTTGCACTAGTGCCAGTCGGCCGTTTACCTTCGTTTTGCTTTCCGACTACCAAGTTGAAGACTCCTTCAGATAAGTATCCCATTGGGGATCCTCTTTTCTTGCTTTAACGAATGTCAGATAACGTTAATAACTGTCTTGCTTGTGGAAAACAGATTCCGCACCATGATTTCCATTCCTATTGAATAACTTGTTTGGGCCTTGAGCACGACATCCTTAACTGCGATCTCTGTGCTTCCTTTAACCCGCGTACCATAGGCCGTAGAGCTAAGAATTTGTATAAACATTTCAGAGTCTGGCCTATGTTCATCGGTATGGCGTCTTCTGGTCTCCTGACTTTGAATCTACCTAGGAAACGCAAAGACAAGGGCCGTGACAAGCCTAGGGTTAAATCTGCCGATGACGCACCAGTGAAATTGGTCGTCAGCACAGCGGTAATCAGTGAGGCGCTTTGGCAGCCCCTGCAGTCCACAGATTTTCAGCTGCAAGCCACTGCCGAGACCTTTACGGAGTCTTCCATGCCGCAGGCTGCTATTTTATCTTCAGACCCTCCGCCTGTAACTGCCTCAGATGGGTCTGGAGCTGCTTTGCAGGCACTGGCTTCTGATGCCTCTTCTTTTCGACATGAGACCAGAACCAGACCGACTACCTTAGTTCAGACTTCTGCAGTTGATAGGCCTCCCGAGTCCCTCCGGATTGCTAGTAAACCTTCCAGCCACAAACCTACTCACAAGCAGGCATCAGCCTCCCCTCCTGTGCCTCAGTCCCAATTGGTAAAGATGGCTGGTGATCTTCTTTCCCTGATTAGGGGCTGTCACCCCCCCCCCCCTTCAAAGAGGGTTAGGGAATTATCTGCTAATGTTTTGTCTGTCTCATATTCTGAAATTTCCAGTATGTCTGTTGGTGAAGAAGGACATCTCAACTTTTTTCTGGCTTTGAGGATTCTGATGCTGAGGACTCTATCCCTTCTGCCTCCCCTCCAGAAGATTTTTTCATTTGGGGATATTTTGAATACCCTTAGGGAGCATTTTAAATGGGAATGTCAGGATTTTCCACAGTCTAAGAAAATAATCAGGGAATTTTTGGATTTGCCTCAGCATAAGCCTCTGGCTATACCTCCAGTTTTGGAAGTTGTGGATGATGTTTTCATGGAAAATTCTTTAACTCCTAATTCTGTTCCTCCTGCCTCCAGAAAACCAGATAGGTATTATATGGTTCCTGAATCTCATCAATTCCTTTTTAAAAACCCTACTGCTGATCCAGAAATTATTTCTCAAGGCCCCAAGGGTGTTAAGGCTACTATTGCTAAAAACCCTGTGCCTTCTGATAAGGAGTCCAGGGCCTTGGACAGGTGGGGTAAAAAAGTCTATACCTCTGCAACTCTTGCCATTAGATCTGTGAATTGTCTTTTTCATATGCTTAAGTATCAGCAACATACTTTGGAGGTTATTAAGGCTAAACTTGGAAATATTCCTTCCATGACAGAGAATAAAGATTTACAAGACTTACTGAATTCTGCCACTTTAGTTAATAAGCATTCACTACATTGTGGTTTTGACCGTTCGGAGGCTTCCTGCAGAGCAGCAGCCACTTTTTCTGTAATTAGAAGGCTTGCTTGGCTCAGGGAGCAGCCTCTTTCTGAACCTGTTAAGTCTAAATTGCTAGATGTTCCTTTGCACAAGGACAATCTTTTTGGTAATAAGGCTGAGGAGGTACTGAAGAAGTTGGAGGATAAGGCGAAATCTATGCAAGCTGTAAAAGATTTCCTTCAGGTTCAGCCTCCTCGGTTTAGTAGGCATTATCCTTCCAAGAAATGGTCTTTCCCTGATCCTGGCAAGCAGGGTCTCTCTAGGCCTACTGGTTTCAGATCTTCCAGAGGGCAGCCTTCTGCCCCTCAAAGGGCTAAGCAATGGCATTCTTCTTCTGCTAAATCAGGGAGTTCTACACCAGCTCCCCAAAGCAATCATTCTTAATAACTCCAGCCTTCTTGTGCCTACCTCTGCGGGCCCTGGGTTTCTTTTGGGGGGGAGGTTAGCCAGGTTCGCAGAGGTACGGTCTGCCATCATGGACGACAAACGGGTGCTCAATATAGTAAACCAAGGTTGCAAGTTTTACTTTCATACCTTCCTTGTTTTACAAGGGTACCTCAACATAATCAGAACTCTCAGGGCAGAGGTAGAAACTCATATTTCTTCTTTACTGACTATGGGGGCTATAAAGCCAGTTCCTGCAAATCAGGCAGGCCTAGATTTTTATTCAAGACTTTTTCTGGTAACCAAGAAAGGGGGCACCTGGTGCCCTATTCTGGATCTGTCCATTCTAAACACTTTTCTGGTGATTCCCAAATTCAAGGTGCTTACCCTTCAGCAATTACTACCAGTGCTGGGCAAGGATTCATGGCTGGTAACTTTGGATCTCAGGGAGGCTTATCTGCACATCCCAATAAGGGAACGTTGCAGGCAGTTCCTTCGCTTCAGGGTGGGGGAGCAACACTTTCAATTCTCTGCATTGCCCTTTGGCTTATCTACTGCTCCCAGGGTTTTTATGAAGTGTCTGGCTCCAGCCATTGCTTTTTGCAGGCAGAGAAACATTCAAATTTATCCTTACCTGGACGATTGTGTCATTCAAGCAAACTCCCCAGAACAACTAGAAAAGGGTTTGGATTTTGTGAAGAACATTCTCTCCTCTTTGGGTTACACTCTCAACAAAAAGAAGTCAAAGCTGGTTCCTACAAGGGAGATTGTTTTCCTGGGAGTGACTGTGAATACAGCCACCCAGATGGTATTCCTCCCTCAACAGAAGCAAGAAGATCTTTCTGCTTACTTCATGAACTTGGCAACCATGACTCAGCTCTCTGCAAGGCAATTCCTGCAAGCACTGGGCTTCATGATTTCATGTATTTTGATGATCCCATGTGCAAGGCTGCATATGAGAAAACTTTAATCTTTGGTGCCAACAAACAGAGGGCCTAGACTTGATTCTTCCCCTGATTCCCTGTCTACAAATGGAGTTCCTCTGGTGGGCGACAGGCGGTTCTCAGAACAAGGGTCTGCTTTTCCACCCATCGCCTACCAGCCAGATTTTCACCACATATGCCTCAGATGTTGCATGGGGGGCTCATCTGGAAGGCAGGGGCATACAGGGGACTTGGAGGAACCAGCAAATTCATCTACATATAAACTTAAAAGAATTGATGGAAGTGCAGCAGGCCTTGCTGGCTTTCAAGGACCTACTCTACCCTGGGACTCTGCTGATTAGGACAGCCAATACCATAGTCATGTGGTACATCAACAAGCAAGGGGGGACTCACTCTTACCCCTTGTGCAGACAAAGCATGATATTATGGTCCATATCAGCATCCATGGGCTCATATTTAATAGCCCAGTATCTCCCAGGGAGGCTAAACTCCATGGCGGATCATTTGAGCAGACATGTTCTGGATCCTCATTAGTGGCAACTGAACAAGGACATTTTCCATCGCATCCCTCATCATTAGGGCACCCCACAAGTGGATCTTTTCTCCTCTCACACCAATCATCTCTTTCCAACCTTATGCACCAGGGAGTTTCACAACAAAGCTTGGAGGGTGGACACATCGTCCTTCCCATGGAGACATCTCTCAGTTTATGCATTCCCTCCTCTGCCTCTTCTTCCCAGAGTGCTGCTAAAGATAAGGGACAAAAAACCAAAGGCTGATGTTCATCGTGTTTCACTGTTGCAGTCATTACACTTGTATTATCCTGTTGGCAGGCTACCCGCAGTCGGCCCGAATTCCAAAGTCTAGGTCTGGCATCGGTTGCTGTCGCTTCTTCCCTGACGTCAGTGCGCCAGGGGTATAAAAGATGCAACCAACACCATTTTCTTCAGTCTTTCTTGCCACGCGGTGCCCGAAGCAGTTTGCAAGTGCCGGTTGGCCAACTCCTGAGATTTTCAAAATAGAGTTTCAGAACCGAAGTCTTCAATAAAGCTAAGTACCCCGTTGGGGAAACTTTTTCTTGCTCCAGACCGATGTCAGTAAAAGTTAACAATTGTATTTCTTGTGGGAAGCAAATACCTCATAAGGACTTTCACTCTTACTGTATTCCTTGCCTAGGCCCTGACCATGTTGTTACTAGTTGTCGGTTTTGTGCTAGATTCAACAAACGCACTATTAAACATCAGTTTGATTTTGCATTACATTACTTTGGCCGAAGGTTTAACTATATAATGCCGTCAGAACAGCCGTCGGGTGCTTTCGCAGCCCCTGACACCCGCTACCTCAGAGCCACAGGCCGTTTCCGACTCCCACGTGGAGCCGACTAGGCCTCTGGATACTCAAGGTATTGGACTCTCGGAAACTATTCCCTCAGATGGGTCCGGAGCCGCTGAGCAGGCATCGGCTTATGTGGGTGTTTTCAGACCTACACAATTATATGTCAAGCCTACCTCAGCTTCAAAGACAAAGACTAAAACAGCTCTAAAGACAAAGAAACAAGTACAGCATTCTTCTGGACAGACTTCCATGCCTAAGAAACAGATGCTTAAAATGGCCGAAGACCTAATTACTTTGATCAGGGGTTCCCATCCCCCTCCTGATAAGAGGCCTAGGCAAGAGACAGAATATGACTCTTCTGATCAGGTTTCAATTTCCTCTGACTCCTCTTCTGAACAGGGATACTCTTTTCCTCCCTAAGAATCTATTCCTTCAGCCTCTCCTCCTGAGGGTTATTCTTTTGGGGAAACCCTGCATACCATGAGGGAGCATTTTCACTGGGAGAGCCAAGATTACTCAGAATCTAAGAAAAGGCTCTGAGATTTTCTTTTACTACCTCAGCACAGACCTCTTGCTATTCCACCTGTTCTAGACATTGTAGATGATGTATTTTCCGAGTCCGGACTGTCTCCTGACTCTTTTCCCCCTGCACCTGCTAAGCCAGACAGATACTACAGGGTTCCAGACTCTCATAAATTTCTATATAAAAACCCTGCTGCTGACCCAGAAACTATATCTCAGGGTCCCAAAGGGGTCAAGGCGTCCACTGCAAAAACCCTGTCCCCTCTGATAGGGATTCTAGGGCACTGGACAGATGGGGGAAAAAAGTTTACACTTCTGCTACCTTGGCTGTAAGGGCTTTAAATTGCAAGTTTCATATGCTTAAATATCAGCAATACTTAATGTCACTGCTTAAACAAAAAATGTTGACAAATTCTGAATGTTCTGATAACAAGGAAATGCAGGATTTTTTGCATGCAGCTGAACAAGTGGGAAAGCATACTTTGCAATGTGGTTTTGATTCACTGGAGGCCTCTTGCAGGGCCGCTGTTACGGGTTCTGTCATTAGGAGGCATGCTTGGTTAAAGGAACAGAATCTGCCTGATCATGTTTAAACAAAATTATTGGATGCTCCATTACAGCATGATACTTTGTTTGGTGTTAAGGCAGAAGAGGTGTTGAAGAAAATGGAGGATAAAGCAAAATCCATGCAGACAGTTACGGATTTCCTACAGGTACAGCCACCCAGATTTAGCAGGAACTGGCCTACAAAGAAATTGTCCTTTCCAGTGTCAGACAGGCCACAGAGGCAGATACAGACACCCCAGAGGCAGATCCCAGCCCCAAGGCTCATACAGGCCTAAACAATGGGGTGTTTCTACCTCCAAAAGCAGAGAAGACAAATCACAACCATACAGGAAACAGTCCAATGACTTTCCTGTGCCAGAACCAAGCACATATCTTTTGGCAGTGCCCTTAGGGGGAAAACTAGCTCTTTTTTCAGCAAATTGGCACATGATTACCCAGGACAAATGGGTCTTGAACATAGCGCCTCAGGGCTACAGGTTCCACTTTCTCACCCTGCCAAGGGCAAAAGGTATGCCAGACCTGCCACAAAATCAATGGGCAGAGGCACAAAAGCAAGTTTCATCCCTCATGGACATGAGGGCCATTCAGCAAGTACCACAACAAGAGCAGGGACAAGGATTTTACTCGAGACTTTTCTTGGTGCCCAGAAAGGACAAAGCCTGGAGACCAATGCTGGACCTGTCTATTCTAAACACATTTCTGGACATTCCAAAATTCAAAATGTTGACTATGCAGCAGCTACTGCCCATGCTGGGCAAGAAGGCTTGGCTTGTAACTTTAGGCCTAAAAGAGGCATACCTGCATGTCCCAGTCAGACAGTCTTGCAGAAGATACCTCAGATTCATAGCTGGCTCAATGCACTACCAATTCTCTGCAGTGCCCTTTGGCTTATCTACTGCACCCAGGGTCTTCACAAAATGCCTGGCACCAGTAATTGCATTTTGCAGACAAAGAGGAATTCAAATATATCCTTACTTGGATGACTGCCTTATTCAAGCAGAGAACAAAGACATTCTACTAAAGCATCTGGCATTTGTAAAAAGATTACTAATTTGCCTAGGGTACACAGTAAACGGAAAGAAATCAAAACTAGTACCCTCTCTAGAGATAATATTCCTGGGTGCATGCTTAAATACAACTGCCCAGATGGCTTATCTCATGCCAGACAAACAAAGACAACTGACTTCTTCAAAATGTTGGCAACAAAGACCCAGTTATCTGCAAGAAAAATTCTGCAGGCTTTGGGCTTCATGGCATCCTGCATTCTGCAAATTCCATATGCCAGACTGCATATGAGGAAACTACAATGTTATTTAAAAAGTGTTTGGACTCAACATTGCCACAGCCTGGAAACATTAATTACCCTCATTCCCTGCCTGCAACAGGAGTTTCGATGGTGGGCACAGGCCTGTCACCACAACAAGGGACAGCCATTTACTTTACTCACAGCCAGGCAGACACTAACAACGGATGCATCAGATTATGCCTGGGGGGCCCACATGGCAGGAAAATGTATTCAGGGCACATGGCCCGCAAGCCAAATGCATCTTCATATCAATCAAAAAGAGATGTTAGCTGTTCAGAATGCCCTGACAGCTTTCAAGGATCTACTTCATCCAGGACAACTACTGATAAAGACAGACAATACTACAGTCATGTGGTACATAAACAAACAGGGAGGCACACATTCCTACCCCCTCTGCAGACAAGCCATGATTTTGTGGGACACAGCATTGATTTATCAAGTTCACCTGAAAGCACAATTCCTGCCAGGAAAAATAAATACTCTGGCAGACGAACTAAGCAGAAACCTCATGGATCCACACGAATGGAAACTAAATCCACAGGTCTTCAGCATGATAACAAGGAAATGGGGATGCCCAGACATAGATCTATTTGCCTCCCCTCACAACTGCCAACTACAGAGATTCTGCACAAGGATTTACCACAAGCAAGCATGGAAAGTGGATGCCCTATCCTTCAGCTGGAAAAACCTAACAGTATATGCCTTTTCTCCACTGCCTCTCCTCCCCAAGGTACTCCTAAAGGTCAGACAAGAAAAGCCAAAAATGATACTGATTGCCCCAGACTGGCCACGCCAGCACTGGTATCCAATCCTAAAGAACTTGTCTCAAGGTCCAGCCTGGACATTGCCTCAAACTTCTCACTTACTGACCCAACAAAACAATCAGATCCTGCACAGCCAACTCAGGACCTTAAATCTGGCAGGATGGTGGATAATGTAGCCATTCAGAACACTCCACTCTCCAAAGCTGTAATGGATGCTATCTTGGAGGCCAGGAGGCCCAGTACCAGAAAATCTTATGCAGAAAAATGGAAGAGATTCTGTGCTTGGAACCAGGAACAAGGAATTGACACGTTTGTACCAAATATTCCTCAGATTTTACAATACTTAACTGAGATGCTGGACAAAGGCCTATCCTTTTCATCAATTAAGATTCATGCCTTTGCCATTTCAGCCTATTACAATACGGAACCACCTATCTTTTCTCATCCTTTAATAAGGCAGTACCTCAGAGGGGCCAAAAACATAAGACCTCCAAGGAGAGCACCAATACCTGCATGGGACCTAAATTATGTCTTGGAAAAACTCACACTGCCTCCTTTTGAGCCAGCCTCAACAGCTGATATTAAATTCTTATCCTGGAAAACAGCTCTGCTCCTAGCAATAACCTCTGCAAGACGAGTCTTGGAGTTACAGGCACTCATGGCTGGGAACCTTTTATAATTTTCCATCCAGACAGGGTTTCTCTGAGGAAGAACCCTACATTTATGCCTAAGGTGGTGTCCAGTGTGGCCCTTAATCAAACCATTAACTTGCCTACCTTTTATCCAAACCCACAGAACAAGGGTGAGAGACTTCTGCATTCTTTGGACATACACAGACAGCTACGCTTCTACTTGGACAGAACTAAAGCTTTCAGAAAGACTGAGCAACTTTTAGTGGCATATGCTGCAGGATCACAAGGAAAGGCTATCTCAAAACAGACTATTTCAAAATGGATAGGCCATTGCATTCGTTTCTGCTACTCACAGCATGGCAAATCAGTGCCTAAGGGCATTAGGTCACATTCTACCAGAGCAGCAGCCACTTCAGCAACCTTCCTCAGAGATGTACCAACCAAAGACATCTTAGAGGCTGCAACTTGGAGTTCAGTGCATACTTTTACAAAGCACTACCACTTACCTCTCTACTCTAAATCCAGAGCAGGCTTTGCCACTGCAGTTCTGCAGGGCCTCATAGCCTCTCCTAATCCTATTTAGCTCAGCCACCCATCCTCAGCTTTGGGATTCAACCCAAGAGTAATGACTGCAACAGTGAAACATGATGAACATAGTACAGTTGTGTACCTACCATAAATGTAGATGCTCGAGTGTATTCACTGTTGCAGTCCAGGTTACCCTCCCACCATCCCCCTTTCATTTGCTGGGCCTTATTTGTACTTCTCTATTCTATACAACCTATGTGGTGTATTTGCTTGTAGATGAAGGAAATGTTTACTTTAGTGCATGCATGTTTTTTGGCATAATCTATTTAGCCTACCCTTTTGGGGGCACCTGATATCTGTGGCAAGAAAAACTGAAGAAAATGGCGTTGGCTGCATCTTTTATACCCCTGGCACACTGACAACAGGGAAGAGGTGACAGCAACCGATGCAGGACCAAAACGTTGGAATTAAGGCCGACTGCGGGTAGCCTTCCAGCAGGATAACCCAAAAGTAATGACTGCAACAGTGAATACACTCAAACATCTACATTTATGGTAGGTACACAACTGTACTTTCTTTCCCTCATTCTTGACTACCTAGCAGGATTGCTTAATGGTGGACTTTCCTTTTCTTCAATCAAAATTCATGCTTCAGCAATTTTGGCTCATTGTTCTTTTGAGCAACCCATTTTTTCTCACCCCCTTGATGAAACAGTTCTTGAGGGCAGCTAGTAATCTTAGACCTCCCAGAAGAGCTCCTACTTCTGCTTGGGATCTTAATTTTGTCCTGGAAAAACTTACTTTGCCTCCCTTTGAACCAGCTGCCTCTGCAGATTTGAAGTTTCTATCCTGGAAGACTCCTTTCCTTTTAGCTATTATTTCAGCTAGAAGGGTATCTGAGCTGCAAGCCTTAATGTCAGTAGAACCAGTCTATTTACCTGCCTACATTTTTCAACAATCCCCAAAATAAAGGGGAATGGATTTTGCACTCGCTTGATGTGCATAGACAGCTGAGATTATACTTAGACAGGACTAAATCCTTTCGGAAATCTGACAGTTGTTGGTTAGTTTTGCTCCTGGGGCTCAGGGTAAAGCTATTTCAAAACAATCCATCTCCAAATGGATTGCTCATTATATTCATTTTTGTTGCCTGCAGCATGGGAAGGTTCCCCCTCAGGGTATTAGGACCCATTCTACTAGAGCAGCCTCCACCTCTGCAGCCTTTGTGAGAGGTGTGCCTACTAAGGACATTCTAGAAGCAGCTACTTGGTCTATTGTCCATACTTTCTCAAAGCATTGCAATTTACCTTTGTTTTCTAAATCCAGGGCTGGTTTTGCCTCTGCAGTTTTGCAGTGCCTTCTTACCAACCCTTAATGTGTGATCCTTCCTCCACCCTTTGTTTTTTCCTGGGCTTTGGGAATCAACCCATATGTGACGGCAACAGTGAAACACGAAGAACATAGTACAGTTGTGTACACTTACCATAAATGTAGATGTTCGAGTATATTCACTGTTGCAGTCCTGGTTTCCCACCCTCCATTCCCCCTTTTTTCTTAAGGCACAGACTATATATACCTTCCTGGGTTAGCCTTCTTTTGGGGGCTTCTGATAGTTAAGGCAAGAAAAACTGAGGAAATGGCATCGGCTGCCTCCCTTTATACCTGACGTTATGGCATCCATTTTACAACCGGTGGCAGCCAACATCTTATACCAAGGACTCTGGTATTCGGGCCTACTGAGGGCTACCGGGAGCTGGATAACCCATATGTGAGGACTGCAACAGTGAATACACTTGAACATCTACATTTATGGTAAGTGTACATAACTGTACTTTTATTGCAGTATGAATTTACTGTGAAATAAAATGCTACACATAAAATGTATAATGCAGACTTGGCTGTGTCTCCTGCACCATCCTTGTGTGGTGAAATGCAGCCACACACACCACACAGACTGTAAAAGTGCTAACCTCACAGTTGCTGTGTAACTGAAAAAAATGTTACATTTTTGGTTAAATTGTAGTGTATACTTTAATTCAGGTTGTTATATACATATATAGAATAGTGGGTGCGAAGATGGGACCTCCTATACTTGCAGGACACAGATTCTCCTAAATTACACTTTCTAATAATTAAAGCATTTGATTCTTACTGCTTTTGATAGTTTTATGTTTGTCTTCTTTCATTTCACAGTAAATCAGCTTTGTAATATATTGTATGTCAAATTTCAGTGTTTTGAGAATTCATAATTTTTGACTCAATTATTTCTTTTACTTGTATTCTAAGAAAAAAAAGTCTGTCATATACTTGTCCTTTGTTTTCCATGAAGGGGCACGATCCCATGAAAGCACTGATACCTTATGTTACTGAATTTAAGGATATAGCCAAGGACTGTCAGTTAAATGATTTATTTGTATAAAACAGAATTGTTTTTAATATATGAAATGTTCAAACAAGTGGCAAATAGTTACATGAAGCAGGTGTAATGTCGAACAATCAATAGCTAGAAATTACTTCACAATAATAAACGAGCCATGAGAACTGTTAAATGTGTGGAAAATTGTTGGTTCATAATTTCATAGGAGGTTGCTAGGCTAATGGTCCTAGGGCCTTTACAAACCTAGCCATGTAAAAGCTCATGTACCCTATTTGATCATAGTTAAGTGGTCATTGTTAGCAGTGCGATTCTGTGATCAGTGCCGACTACCCCTGTTGATGAGGGACATAGGTGCCACCCCTGGGGTAAATTTACTGTCACCCATCCAGTTGTCAAGGTTGCACTTAAATAGGGTCATTGAGGTGCTCTGCTTCACAAGAAGTCGGAAATTATTCCAGAGGAGTGGCAATCTCTGGGAGATATATCTGTCTCTCCAACTTGTGTTGTTAATGTCACAGGTTAGGTTGAGATCCTTTGAGTGAGTGACTCTTGTCCCGTTTGATTTATGGATGTGCAGCATTTCCATTAGGGCAGAGTCAGAGACTGCTCTCTAGGCCAGGCACAGGTCACTTCTCAGCATCCTATATGATATAGAATACAGTTACTGGGCTTTCAGTCTTTTCATGTAAGTCATGTTTTGGAGGCCCTGGATTCTGTTGGTTAGAAACCTCTGTGGTCTCTCCAGCTGCTGCAGGTATCTGGTGAGATAAATACAGAAGGGAGCATTGTATTTAATTAGTGGTATGATAAGGATTGAGTACAGCAGAGTTATAACCTCCTAAGTCTTGGATGCGATGCTGTTATTTACAAGATGTGCAATGTAGAATGTTTTCCTTACTACTATGGGCACATGGTGATCAAGGTTTAGATTGCTATCAACATGTGTTCCCAAGTCTTGCACCACTGGTTTTGAGCTTAGTGGGGTGCTATCTATATCATAATTAGCAGGGGCTACTTCTTTGCCAAATGGAATAATGAGGCATTTTTTATGTTTAGTTTTAGTCCATGACTTTGGCACCAATCATTTGTCTGTGTCAGCCCCTTCTGTAATATGTTTACATCTTCTGGGGACTCACTGTTTGCACCCAGTTTGCAGTCATCTGCAAACTTGGTAAGCCGCAGTCCATCTACTTTCACCTGGACCTCAAAGATATAAATTCCAAGCAGTAGAGGGCACAGCACAGATCCTTGAGGTACCCCACTGGTAACTGGTCTACTGGTGTAGGTGGACTCCCCAACTTTGACAGTGTGTGTTCTATCTGTGAGCCAGTTGGCTACCCATCTAGGAATGTATGACTTAATCCCCAGCTGGGAGAGTTTCTCAATGATCCCTGAGTGGGGGATTGTGTCAAAAACCTTGGCTAAATCAAGATAGGTGATATGTACTGCTTTGCCGTCATCCAGTGCTGTGGTGACATTCTCAAAGAAGTCCACCAGGTGTAATAAGCAAGATCTACCCTTGATGAAATCAAACCCGGTGTGGTTTAGAGTTTGAAGGTCACCTGTGTGCTTGTTGATAAGGTCCATGATGATGCTTTCCATGGCCTTGCAGATAAGGCTGGTTAGGCTTATGGGTCGATAGTTTCCTGAGTCGGTTGATGGACCCTCTTTCTGCAAGGGGATTACTGTTGCTGTTTTCTACTCTGCTGGAACAAAGCCAGTGCTCAGGCTATGGTTAAAGTGAGTGCCAAGTGGTTCTACTAGGCCTTGTTTTGGGTTGTCTGTTAAGCAACCTGGGATGTTATCTGGTCAATAGAGGCCACGTTTTTGGCCTTGGAGACCACTTGTATAACTTGTTCTTTGGAGATACTCTGTAGAGGACTGGTGTCATGAATGTTTTGGATATGGCTGGTGGGGATAGGGGGGGTGAAGTTATTGCCAAATCTGTCAGCTAGCAAGTTGGCAATTTCCTTAGATTCAATGTGAGTGATAATGTCCACTGTAAGTTCGGCACACAGCTGGGCACTCCCTTTTAGGTTTTGGATGTAGCTAAAGAATTCCTTTTTGTTGTCTTTAGCTAGGGATGATAATTTACTCTCATGACTTGCCATAGAGGACTTTACCAGATATTTGATTTTCTTGTTCAAGCTGTGGAGGGTATTCTTCCTCTGTTGAGTAAGTTCCCTCTTGTTCTTAGAGATCAGTTTTTTCTTTTATTAAATAACTTATTTATACTTACAGCCCACCAGGGTCACTTGTTTTTTGAGAGGACCTGGTTGTAGTCCTATCAGGTACAGTTGTGAATCAATACATTTGTTTAAGTAGCTGTAAAGGGCATTTGTGTACTCTTCTACATAGGAGTCATTGTTGGCTGTGTTAGTAGGGGCTTTGAAACTTTTTATACCTTCATTTTCCCTGGGCTTCTGCTGAAAACGGACATGTGTCCAGTCGGACTATCCCGGTCAAGAAATGTAAAATAAATAAAATAAAAATAGAAATTTAGTAGGCTAGGACTGATTCTAGTTTCATGGTATAGTTATATCTCTCACATACTGTATTTGTTTGCTTTAGGAGCAACTGGTTGTCAGTATACATGAGGCAATTGCTACGTTGCCTCAGGATGACATGTCAATCAGGCTGACTGGAGAAATGTTGGGAAACTGACTGCCAGTAGTAGCAGGTAATTCCTAAGTACTAATTTATGAGAGGGAAAATTAGATCAGCTATTGCTCTGGGTTTAACAAGGGGACTTACTGTATTGAAGATCAGGGATGAAAAGTGGCGTGACACTGCTCAGTGCTTAGCTATGTTGCCCGCAGAGCAGCAGGGAACCTGAGATTGTTTCACTGACTGGTGTCTAGGAAAAAAATAGTTTCTAGGTGTTTGCGTGAATACAATGATTATAAGGCACCTCTAACCCCCATTGTGCAGTGTGCAATTATGCACAAACATGAGGCTTATCTGCAGGTGAAACTAAACTGTTTTAAACTAGTCTTCCAATAGGAAATCATACACTGAGCCTTCCTCCCACAATCCCGATCTCAGACAAGGCTATATCCACACTCTTCTGCCACAAGGGTGCAGGGGAGCCCTCCTTAATGTAAAATGGCTGGAATTGAGTTCAAGTGTATGAAAAGCAGGCTAGATTCAGCAAGTCTGGATCTAGTCTGTGCTAACTAAGCAATGTTTGAGTACAAAACAATTGCAGGTAATAAGCAGGTGCAAGTAGTAAAACCAGTCAAAAAAGCACAAATTAATATAGTAAAATAGTAAAATACAGATGAAAAAGTATGGATCAAACTCAAAATAAGCTTATTTTCTTGTTTTTACCTTTGAATGGTTTGGATTCAAGCAGAAACACCCCAGACCTCTAACAAAGGATACCAAAAGCAGAGCAGCTCTGGGTCATTGAGCCAGAAAACGTGAAATGCTAGGCTTATTTACAGGCAAAATTAAACAGTTTAAAAGTAGTCTGCCAGTAGGAAATCACCCAATTATCCTTCCTCCAGCAATCCCTAGCTTAGACAAGGCTATATCTATATTCTTCTACCACAATGGTGCAGGGCAGCCCTTTTTATTTTAAGATGGTTGGATTTGAGTTCAAGTGTCTTAAAAACAGGCTAGATTCAGCAAGTCTGGATCTAGTCTATGCTAATCCAAGCAATATTTCAATGCAAAACAAGTGCAGGTAACATGCAGGCACAGAGAGTAAAACAGTCAAAAATGTGCAAATTAATGCAGTAAAAAAGTAAAATACAGATGAAAAAGTGCAGATCAAATTCAAAATAAGCTCAGTTTCTTGTTCTTAGCTTTGGATGGCTTGGATTCAAGCAGAAACACTCTGGGCATCTGGCAAAGAACACCAAACACAGAGCAGCTTTAGTTAATTGAGTTTAAGCCAGCACAAAGACACTTAGAGTAACAGACACAATAAGCCTTCAACCAGCAATTCCCAGCTCAGAAGGGCAGATGCTACCCTCTCCTCCCTCAATAGTGTAAGACCGCATACCTTCTTAATGTAAATTTGCTGGCCTGAGCCCCAAGTACTTAAACCAGAACTATGGCACTTTTAGATTAACAGATGCAATAAGCCTTCAACCAGAAATTCCCAATTTAGAAGGATGTAAGCTACCTCTCCTGCCACAAGAGTGTAACTAGTTTGAAGCCCAAGTGCTTAAATCAAAACTAAAAGGCTTAGAATAACAGCTACAATTTAATCAGGCTACTAACAAGCAGTAATAAATGCATCAAAATAAATGCAACTGAACACTTTTAAGAACAAGCAGCAAAAAGCAAAATAAAGTAATAAAGTAGGAAGAAGTGCAGATACAGTAAAAGCAGCCAAATAAAGTGCAATTTTCTTAAAGTAAGTGGGAAGGGAGGTGTGACGAAACGAGATACTGCCAGCACAGCTGGGTGAAATTTTGTAAATAATTATATGTCATTGGTGAATATCGAAATGATTTATACAAGATGCTTGTGTTACAAATGTATTAGAACTGTATGTCATGTGTATATCAAACTGCTTGTACAGATGTGTGCATTGAAAAGGTATTGCTAGAGTGCTGGGTTTAAAATGTAACCATAGTGTGCCCTACTGGAAAAGAACAAAAATGTACCTGCACTATTGTAACTGTTTAAATGTATATGTTTAATGGAGGAAACTGGAGGGTTAACCTCAGTCCAGCAAACTTTAGAAAAATATCTGAAATGAAATTACTTAATAGGCTACACAATAAAAAGGCTATCTCTCAAGTTTTCAATGCAGCAAGAGACACAAAGTCTGTACGAGAAAGCTTTCTGTATTGTCTTTGGAGTGAACTAACTGTTAGCCTGAAAGCATGAAGGAATACAATTGTTTTATGACTTCCAGCATCTGCCAAAGATCTGAGAAAAAGCCCTTGTCTATGTATTTTTATGGATAGATGCTAAATGTTTCCAGCTTCTAGTAGTGTGTGTGTGTGTGTGTGTGTGTGTGTGTGTGTGTGTGTGTGTGTGTGTGTGTGTGTGTGTGTGTGTGTGTGTGTGTGTGTGTGTGCAGGGGGGGGGCTGGGAACTTAAAGTCAGATGACCACAAACAATGTCATTGTGAAAGCTGTCCCAGCAGTAATATCTTAGATATTAATCCGAGAAGTTTATTAGTGAAACAGAGCATTCTGTCTTGGACATGACAACAGGAAGACCCATTCACCGCACATCTGCCTTGCTCTAATTAAGTACTAGGGAACAGTATAATTCTCTTAGATACTGTCAGGAATATAGGGAAACTTAGCTTAGATTTTGTTTTTCTTTGTTTGTGTGAGCCTGTACTTCAATGTTATTTTAAATATTTCCTGTGATTTTGAACTGTGATGTCACTGCGAATGTATATTTAGTATTGCCAGGTTTTATTATTTATTATTAAACATATTTAAACATTTCATTGTGGCTGATGCATAGCGATATTTAAGTTTTGCGAGTACTTGCATATTTATTTGGTGACACTGTGTGGGCCACTCCTTATAGCCTTGCTCTTGGCCAAACTACCATTTGTGTTAATATTAATATTACACAGTAAGATTGGACAGCCTTTGTTAAGGGCCTTAAGATAGCTGGCAGGAGTGACTGGTAGCAGTGAAAACTGCCTTATACTCTGGGCAGAAGTGGGCATAGCTTGTAAACCTGTGTCAGCCTTTCCCAGGTGTGTGTGTGTGTGTGTGTGTGTGTGTGTGTGTGTGTGTGTGTGTGTGTGTGTGTGTGTGTATGTGTGTGTGTGTGTGTGTGTGTGTGTGTGTGTGTGTATGTAAATCAAACCTCAAAGAATGTGTGTATCAGCTACTTGGGCAGGGACACAAAGCACTGGTTGGGGAGAGAGGGTGGTGCGGGCCTTGGCTTGGTCATTCAGCTGAGATCTCAGCTAGACAGCTGTGCCAGTGGGGAGTCTTATTGGGGATCTGGAGGAAGAGGGAGAAACCAGTCCCGGACTGACTGTAGTCTCTGTGTGCTCTTAAAGGAAATTGCACTTGATGCAGAGAGCTGCATCTGGAAGTACTGTGTATGTACCTGTTATCCTCTCAGTGAACATCCCCAAATGTTGCCAGTGGTGAGGATTGAGGCTCCTTGATTACTGGTTGGCAGTGGTGGGTCATCACGGGAGGAAACAGAATATAATTGAAGTTTAAGAGCGTAAGAGGGTTGGCTTTCCCAACTAATCTTTCCGTACTCAGTAAAATGACCTGATGAGATGGGACTGGGAGGACCCTAGCCAAGACATCTTAAAACTCCAACAGAACGAAAAACTGAAAACAAAACAAATGCAATATAAGAAAAAGATAAAAAAATGGAAGTAACCAAACCTTAAATGAAAATGTTCTATTGCATGAGAAAGAAAAGTGATTCAACAAAACATATAGGGTTAACTGCAAGTAGGGGTACAGACAATAGGCAAGAGAGGGCTGGAATTTACTGGAGAAAACTGGGAAAGAATGACAGTATCAAGAGCACATAACTAGAGAGGAAAAGGTATTAGAGTAGGATAAGGCCAGGAAGACAATTGGACTGCAGGTTAGGGACTGCCTTCCCTATCAGAGATTGATATCACAGTATATGCAAATAGTATATGCAAAGATAAAGGTTTAGGGGAATTAAGATCTTCTGTGGTAGAGTTTTTAGTCAAATCAAGAACAGAAACTGCTGTTAAAAGAGGCTAATTCATAAAGCATATAAAATATTGTATTATAACTATAAAAAAGATTTTAGAGGAGATTGGAAAAGATTAGGAAGAGAGGGTGGAAAAGTAATGTAAAAGACAACAAAGGGAAGACATATGTATGGCTCCCAAGTATGCAAAAAGTGTAGACGCTTTAGGATTTTTGCTTGAAAGTGTTTGTGCATAGGTATTTTTATACCCCAAGCAGACTACAAATAATTTTTCCTCAGGCAGATTGCAAATTTTGGATGTGTTATGCAGAAGAAAGAGGTCAGATTAAAACAAGTTTCCCTACAGAGTACTCGGTCAGAAATATTTGGGTAGCAAATGTCTGTAACTAAATAAATTATTCTTTTCAGCTGGGGCAGAGGATCTGAATTGCCTTGACACAGTAAGACCTTAATAAGTTTAATTCTGTTGGCTACCCAAAACAATTACTAGTAACTGGAAATCAATATCTAAACCAAATTCAAAGTATTTGAAGTATTGAATATTGCCAAAGAGATAAAAGCACTGGAAGAGGAATTTTTTAGAAAAGGAAGGAGCAAATTACATAGAAATAAACTGAATTTGTGGGAGCAATATATGCAGAATAATTTTTTAGAAGAAGGACTGAGGTTTAAGGGAAGGCAGAAACTGAGCAATTTATATAATTCTGGACTGAAAGGCACTTGTTATAAAGAGAGAGAGAGAGAGAACATGTAATGTAAAATGTGTGTAAATGGAAACAATGTTAAATATGATTTTTTTTTATTTTGTATTATTATATCTGTGCCTGTGTCTTAAGTGATATTTTAATAAAGGTCTTTAAAAAAGAAAGAAGTGTGGACCTCAAAAACATGAAGCAATAAATGCATGAAAAGCATGCATGTGGTTATAAGAATAACAAAAGGAAATGTCCTGCACTGAAACTCATATATAAAAGTGTCACAAAACAAATCACTTTGTTAAAATGCATAAAATTGGAGAAATGACTTTGCAAGTCGAAGGAGTCCATGCTGAGTGGAGTAGAGTGTAATGTGATGTCTGCTCAAACATTCAAAGCAATGTGACTGAAAAAAATATGATGAAATGTTCTACGTGTAGGTTGCTTACCCATTCAAGACATCCTATACTGTCTTTAGGACATTGCTTGGTCTGGCAATTAACATAGAGGATTAAGGCTCTGAACTGTTAAGTTACATTCTGTGGTACAAGGTTTGAATCTGTTTATTGTGTGAATTTGAGCAACAAACTTAACAAGTCAGTGGTGTGGTTTGGGGAGATTGAAAATTTGGGTTAGGCTTGGAGGCTTGTCTCAGTTCCACAGAACTCAAACTCTTGGTGTCCTTGTCTGAGTATTCAGAGAGTTTGGTTTGCATCAGGTGCCACCCAAGATAAGATCAGTACTTTAAATTAATATTTTTTACTTTTGTAAGCTGTTTCTTTTTTTCTGAGTGTGCTCTGAACTAACCAATACTGTATATTTGTTTGTGGCTAGTTTATCAATATCTTTTTTCAAGAGATGGGTTTCTTGCAGGAAGACTAAGTTGGCCTTATGTAAATTAATGTATCTTATTAGGCTTGCCCTTTTACATAGATTATTCAATCCATTAATATTTAAAGAAATTCCTTTTAAAGATGTCAATTGGCATTTTTAAAACTTAAGAATCTTATGATCAAAATAACAAATAACAAGATAAGTAATGTTACATCTCCTCCTTTAGGTGTACCTTTAAATATAGCTGTATTTATTGAATCTCTTATGGGATTTCGTTTAGGATTCAATTTTGTTTGTAGTGACAATGAATGTACAAAATATATTGTGGATGTCAAAACTATATACAAATAACAATGAACAAGTGAAAATAATGTAAGGATTAAACCTTGCATCCAGCCTGGAGTTATAAACTCCAACTTAGAGTAGTATTTACCACTCAAGTTAACCCCCTACCCTAAGCAGCAGTACCTCAGCTACCACCTTATCAATTTAATACTAGTTATATTTAACTGAGGTTAACAGTTTTCAGTTCAATTATCTAGCAAGACAAGACTACACATTTGGTAAAACAACATCATATAAACTAAAATAAACCTTTTTTTTTTTTTTTAAACTGTTCATACTACTATATACATCCATGTAATATAAAACACTTGTATTCAAATAGCATTCAAATAATCTTGATGTTAGAAATCAAGAGGAGAGAAAAATAGGTTCTAACATTCATTTAAATCAAAAACTTTGGCTAATATGATTCAGACATTACATATATTAAGATGCAGCTATTTTCTGTCATGTAAATGCAATTAACAGCTTCCAAAAAAAACCTTGAATTGCTTGTATATGAGCATTTACTCAAACTCATTATTGTCAATAGAATAAAGTATTATATTCATAGAAATTGTTATAAATCATACTGCATAGTTATGCAGATTCTCAGAAACACTTATATATATATATATATATACATACACACACACACACATATATATATATATATATATATATATATATATATATATATATATATATATACACACACACACACACACACACACACACACACATATATATATATATATATATATATACACATACACACACACACACACACACACACACACACACACACATATATATATATATATATATATATATATATATATATATATATATACATACACACACACACACACACACACACACACACACACACACACACACACACACATACACACACACACACACACACACATATATATATATATATATATATACACACACACACACACACACACACACACACACACACACACATATATATATATATACACACACACACACACACACACACACACACACACACACACACACATACACACACACACACACATATATATATATATATATATATATATATATATATATATATATATATATCTGATCTCACTGAGTTATGTCCTTACTGAGCACCATCTTACTTGCTGTCCCTACAATAAATCTGTCTGCTTTATACAAAATAATGCACAGCAAACACATTTTAGTAACCAGATTTTACAACCATGCTATACTACTGCTTTAAAATATATCACATGACAATTTCTTCCAGTATAGAGTTATAAAATTATTTATGCTTGTCAATCAGATGAATTAAATGAGTTATAGTAATGTATATGTTTGGACCATAAGTTTTAACACAGATTATTAAGCTGCTGTTAAGTAGATTTTCAAAAACACTTGAATAAATGTTTCATTTTCTATGCCTTCTAAAATAAGACATTTACTTACTACAAGAAACTGTATCATTTAAACTCATTATAACTGACATATTTTATGAATTATAACATAGATATTTAAGTAATTATATAAAATAACTCACATTTAGATGTTAAAGAGTTCATTTTCCTTCACATAGTCGCATTTGTATCATTTCTATTTCCTGGTAGAGTGTCATTGCTGAATCTGAGATGTGTCCGTGTGATATCTAGGTCAAAGGTGAGACTAGCTGCTTTCAGCTTCTCTGTGAGAATTCTGAGAGTTGAAGCTTTTGAAGTAGCTCATGGACACTGTGCATAAGACAGCCCACATCCCAGATTGTCTCTCTTAACATTTTGGCGGGAAACTTATTAAAAACTAGTGACAAACATTCATTTAGCAGTGTAAATGCATCTAAACATGACAAAACCTTCACAATGTATTTTACAGGTTATTACAGCCTCTATGTAAGTGAAATTAAGCCCAAAATTATTAATAAGTAATAAAACTCAATATTTTTGTCCCAACTCAATTTTTATACAAATCTTATTATTTACTGTGTCTATATGATCAAAAGCATTTCTATATATTAATAAAGAAAAGAAAAAGAGTAGAAAGTAAAAGGGTGTAAGGCAGAAATAAAAAAATGTAAGAGAAAGCTATAAGAAGTATATACAATGAAATATTACTTACTGTTTATATTAATAGAGTTAAAAATAAAACATATTATTTACTATTATTTAGTTCTAATTATTATTAGTTAAAGCATGACAGATTATTTACAAACAAGCATAAGCAGTGTAATCAAGAAAGTATAATTAGGAATAGCATTTGAAGAACATATAAACTTTTTACAAGGAATAAATATGTTATTATTCTATTAATCATATTTTCATTACACTTCTCTCCCTGCCTTCCCCCACCCTTTACCCACTACATAATCTAAATAGAATGTCATTGTTTAAACAAAGAAAAGAAGAAAAGGAGAAGAAAAAATAGAAAGATAAAGAAAAAAATATATCAAATTACTAACCTTACTTCTCCTTTTCAGAAAGAGAAGCAAGTTGAATCACAACTTGCCATTAAATCTCCAGATATTTTGACTAGTTGTGAAACAAAACATTTCTTTGCACACAGAGAATAACTTTGATTAAATCTTTTTCAAAATATTTGTTGCTTCTTGGAAATGCAGGAACTATATTTAAAAAGATTAATAATGAAATAAAATGATGAGAGAAAAAAAAACCCAGAACAAATCATTTGTTTTTTAGTCTCTTCTTCTTCTCTGAAGTCTTCCACAAAGTTTCAGTTGCCAGTCTCTTTAATGAAGGACTAGCCCATTCCATTTCTTCTATTTTATCCAAAATCTTATTTTTTTTGATAAACAGTAAAGCAGAGTCTAAGTCATCGAAAATTTTAGGACCATCAGGAAGGAAGATTTTAAGCTTGGCAGGAAACAGAAGGTATGTTTTAAACTGTGCTTTTTTAAGCTCCCTTATTAGTGGCAGAAAAACTTTTCTTTTAGCTATTACCATGGAAGAATAGTCATTGTCAAAACGCACAGTTGAATCATTAATCTTAACAGGAGCTTTAGCCCAAGCAGATTTAAGAACCATCTCTTTATCAAAAGATGATAAAAATCTAACTATAACTGATCTAGGATAGTTTTTGTTAGAGTTAGTATTAGCTATAGATCTATGTGCTCTTCGATACCAAAGAGAATGCTTCTGGTAAGTCTAAAGTTTTAGGGAGCCATGTTGTTAAAAAAGAAGTAATATTGTTACCTTCAATATTTTCTGGCAGTCCAAAAATCCTAATGTTATTGCGCCTAGATCTATTTTCCAGGTCATCCAGATTTGTTTGTAAATGTGTATTTTGTTTCAGCAGAAACTCAATGTTGATTTCCTCTTCTTGTATTCTATTTTCCATGTCATTCACAGCTTCTTCTATGCCTGTCATCTGGATCTTCTGTTGTTGCAGGTCTATATGTAACAAGTCTATTTGTTTTGTAGTTTTTCTATGAAGGTGTCTATTTTAGTATCCATTTTATCCATCTTAGCAGTAAGTTGCTGGATTATAATTATCAGAGACTGAAGTTCTTTCTTGATGCTGGAGTCTTGAGAATTTGTCTTACTGGAACTCATTTCAGACTGATAAGCTGACAGGAAAATTTCCAAAGTGATTTCTGACAGGAATATTGTTAAGATTTCCTTTCTTTTTTAGATATAGTTCAAGAACTATATAAAACAAACATATTTAGAAAGAAAATTACTTCAAAAATTAATTTTTTAAGTAATTAATTCCTGTCAGTGTAATGAAATTGGTGGAGCTGAAGAAATCTGCTGCTATCCTGTGTTCATCCTTGGCCACGCCCCCTTGTAAGCTGTTTCTGAAGACTGCTGCTGCATTTTACAAATTGTTTTATTTACATTTTTTCCTGCATTTCATTACTTTAAAGTATATTTCCTTTTCTTTCATTTAGCTACTGCTAGTATACTTTGAAATCACCTTAAAGTATGTGCTCATACTTGTCTGTCTTAGAATCACCTTGTAATTACCTGTTGTAGCTAGTTGTTTGATTTTTTTTCTGTACCTTTCCACTTTTGGCTAACTAAAGTGTGTTTACATTAAGAAGACTGGGACTGCAGTTCTAGTAGCAGTAGAAAGGTAGCTCAGTCTGCCTGAGGTGGGAAACACACATAGAGGCTTAAAGTGAGGTTGTTCATTTGTCACAGGGATTTTTATTTGGATTAGTCACTTTTTATTAAATCTGCTATTTTCACTGTTCATCATGCAATGATGATTAGTACTACCTTGCACAGATGTAGGCACATGGAAACTAAATTTTCCCTAAAAAGACTTCCCCTGTAATTTTTCCAGTATTCAGATTTGCAAAGAGCAATGTATTTGTGCACTGAGGAGGACAGCCACAAGAATTCAGTCATGCATTGCTTAACTGTAGTTTCTGTACTCACAGCAGCTGAGTTAGCTTGCTGTATCACACCTTTGTAGTTCACATAAAAAAGATCTGACACCATGGATGGCCACTATCCCAGTTTCTCCTCGGACAGCTTAGTAGATATGGGCATCCTAAAATAATTCAGGAATTGTCTTATGTTCATTGACAACCAGCTAATCCTAAGAGAAATGGATACAGTATGTGAGAGATGTAATTACACAATATCACTGGGGGCAAGACCCTCACACGAAAACACTCAAAATAGCAGTCAGGTTGTCAGTAATGTAAGCATTATACACACCACACATAGTACTAACCCAGAAGTAGACCAGCTTATACTGAGATACTTAAATGCAACCTTCCTAAACCGCAAAGACCTTCTAGACATTCATCTTACAAAAAGAATCTTCAGCAACACCAAAAGCAGTAAACCAAAGCAACACCCAATGCAACACGTACAACAACATCATTTGGAGCCTTAATGACAAAAACTATAAGGAAGACCAACACACTACCCAATACTTTAACTAAAGGATACTCCATTATAAGACATACAGATGTTCTGCTCACCAGGCTGAATAAAGAGAAAATTACAGTCGGTTTTCTATCTGGAGCCAAGATCTACAAAATCAATGATGCTTTCAAGTTATTAGACTCCAAGTACCATAATGACTCAGTAATAGAATATGTGGGTGTAAATGGCCTGAGATATACTTCACTGGACTATATAAAGAGAGAAATTGTGGAGCTCTAGAGCTATGTGATCCAGGCTGGTATGTACCTAGAATTGAGCAGCATTCTACTTTCTCAAAGGATGGTGCTACAATTTGAACAAAAGGTGACTGACTTCAGTAATTGACTTAGCATCTGATGTCATTCCAAGGAGGTACAATATTTGTCAGCATGGGTGGATATGGTCAACAGACCATGTTGTTTTATCAAGGATGGTCTGCACCTGTCTCAACCTGGCTTTTGAATATTGACTAAAACATTGTCCTGCTCATAGTGCCTTTTTAGGCAATGCCAAACTGATAGACCTTCCAACATAGAAAAAAACAATCCAAGGGAATCTACAGATGTTACTGCTCAATGCCAGGAGGCAAGACAAGAAACTCCAATCCATCCATACTATCTTCATCCTGGAGAATGTGAACATCTGGGCATTTTTGGACATGGTTTAAAGCACTGGACAGTACCCTGGTAGTACAGGGCTACTATGCCTTCCACTCATTTAGTTTGCTACTGCACAGGCAAGGAACAAATTTGGATATGTTTCAATCTATAACAACAACAAACCCACCCAAAGACTAGTCAATCAGGAAAACCGGCTTGAACTTCTCTATGTCCAAATTTTCCATATAGGCAAAATCCCTATCAAATCCATGCAAAGTTACAGGTCACCCTTTATGATCCAAGAAACCCATAATTCATACTTGGACTTACTACAAACTGGGATACTTACATAACCCCAAACCTAAAGGCCCAGAGATTCCTTGACTTTGTAAACACTAATACCATGGACCAGATAGTCCATATGCCTGGTAGGAGTGTAAACATTCTTGACCTGGTACTCACAAACATGGGAGAACGTTGTGGCCTTCACCCACCCACCCCCATCTCCTCATGTTGTGTCCTCTCTGGTAAGGTCAGACCACAAGACTGTTTGCTTTGTAATAAAAATAATTTTGTGACTCTTGCTAACCCTGTAAATACATAGAGACACCTCAGCTTACTAGAAATAAGTTGAGAACTTACTCAAAAACAAATCACCCTGGTGGAAACCAAACATACACAGGCTGTACTACAAAAGAAGAAAAGTCATAGCCAGAATTAGGAAGTGATGCACCCAGAATGATAAAGCACTCTAATCAATCTAAACAAATAACTAAGAGGACAAATTGAAACTATTAAAGCCAAATTTGAGGTAAAGATAGCCCCCTAGGCAAAGGACAACCACAAGGCTTTCTTTAACCTCAAAGGCAGCAGAGAGTAGAGTGCAGAACTGATTGTAAATGAAGCCACCTACATGGAGCCAGAAGATATAGCAAATCTGCAGGCTGACAAATTCATCTCTAATTTTACCCCTCTTTCTCCCACCAGCTGCCCCTAGGAAGTACCATCAAACAACTTCCTTAATTATCACTATGAAGGAAATCCTAGATGTGCTTTCTAAAGCCAGAAACACTACATCAGTGGTCACCAGTAATTTCCCATGATGCCTCCTAAATATCCTGAAACATAACCTATTGAGACCAGTGGAATCACTATTTAACCCTGGCATCCAGAACAGTGTTGTGCCACAGGAATGGAGAAATGCAGCAGCCACCCTCTGCATAAGGGTGGGCCATCAACTGACTGTGAAAACTACAGACCCATGAGTCTGACTAGTCTCATATACAAAGCCATGGAAAGAATTATCATGGAAATGATTATTAAGGGCATAGAAAACCTGGATCCAACACAGTTTGGTTTCATCAAAGGTAGGTCATGCCTACCCATCCTAGTGGACTTCTTTGATAAGGTCACCGAGGCACTAGATGAGGGCAAAACAGTACATACTGCTTACCATATCCTGGCTAAGGCATTTAATACAATACCCCACTTGGGCATTGTAAACAAACTCATAAAGCCTTATGTTATGCTCGGGATAGCCATGTAGCTCTCAGATAGGACCTAGGAGTTAGGATAGGATCCAGAAAAAGGCTGGTCACTAGAAGAGACCCTCAGGGCTCTTTCTGGGTTTGCTCCTTTTTGACATCTATTTCTTGAGACTCAAGGCCTATTCCAAGGTCCTGTAGCTGATGAGGTTTGCGGATGACTGCAAACTAAGGTCAGTCATAGAATCCCCAAGACAATAACATCCTACAGGAAGGGCTAACACAGACAAATGACTGGTGACAAAACCATAGTTTAAAACTTAATGCCAGGAAATGCATAATAGTACCCTTTGGGAAGTCAGCCAAAGAGGAAATTACCTCATCGATAATATGCCCCTAAGAGAAAAACCACTAGTCAGGGATTTGAGTACATATGTTACTACCTGGTTTTCGACTAACATGTGCCTAAGGTGGTAAGGAAATCATTCTATGTCGCTCAAATTATAAGCAAGGGTATGGCATCTATTTCCAAGGAAGTAATGTAGATCTCATCAGGCCCATCACTCAGTACAGTGCCCCCTTTGGTATTTACCTTGCCAGTCAAATGCAACAACTATTATGTCTACAGATGTTCCTTACAAAAAGAATACAGGGCATAAACAGCAAAGCCTTATTTCTTTACTCTGTTTCCTACAAACTGTTGAGAGGTAATCTACACTTGGCATGCAAGGCACGCTTGGATCCCACTCTGATGGATCTTTTGCATATATATCTGCAAAACGAATAGCATCAGAATTACTCAATCTAGAGATTTAAACTTTGCTTGCAACATAAATAGGACATGTTAAAGGAATAGGTGTGTGTGTCTCAGAGATTTCTCATTCGCTGAGAAAGGCTTGTTATCCATGTGAAGCAGCACTTTTCTCTAACCCTTTACAAGAGAAACCTAGACCAGTGAATGGGAAATTGGAAATACATGCTGTGTCTATCAATTATGTCTTTAATAGACAGAGGGAACCTGTAAATCACACCTTTATACTTCTAAGGCACTCAACTTATGGAATACATTTGGGATGCTTGGCTAGGCTTATAAAAGCCCCAGTGGTCGTTAATGTAGTGTGCACCTCTGAACCCATAATGGTCTCTTGGACTGCATGCCTAGTAAGTACCTATGAACCTATGTGCTGCAAAACAATAAAAGAATATTGGAACTTGTTTATATGAGAACACAATAAGTATATAAAGTGGAAGGAGTGCACAGTGTACAAAGGAATACAGTTAAGAATACGAAGCAATAGATCAATCAGAGACAGGGATGGAGAAACGCAAGATAATCACTGTATGCTGTTTATAGTATAGACTGGAGTAGAGTGCAATATGATGACTGCTGAAATATTCATAACAATGTGGGTGAAAGAAAATAAGATGAAGCCTTCCATGTTTAGGTTGCTTACTTTTTTAAGCAATCTTATAATGCCAGTGAATCAGAAATTGCTTACTGATGAATGTGAGACACAGAAATAGAAGATTTAATTCCCGGTAGATGCAGCAAAAGTTGCTTCTGAATTCTTATGGCTTGTCAGTGGTATGGTGCACAAATTATAAACCTGTAATGACTGATTGTTTTATAACTATGAAGATGTATTTTGTGCCCTGAGCCTGTTAGATAAAACATATTGAGATAGTTCCTGTTTTAGTATAAGGTATGCATGATGTAAATAAACTTCTAGTAGCAGAGAAATGTAAATTTGAAAAAGAGTTGAACAGAGTGGTAAATGTGGGGATGATTAACAAACAAAATTACCATACTGACTGAGTAAAGCATATTCAAGAAGTTGTTCAGGTACTAGCAAGGTTCCAAAGAGTATCTCTATGCCCACAGATATATGACTTGAGTGAGAAGTTTAAGTCATGATGTCAGATGCATATAGAAGATATGCTAAGTTATTCAATTTTGTTATAAGAAACAGAATGTGTTTGGAGATGAACTGAAAATAAATAGGGTCATACCATAATTGACCATGACAAAAAATAGCCTTAATTATTTTAAGGAAAACCCAAAAATGAAAGCACTGAAAAAAAATTGCCATAAATGGTTGGCCAGAGCAAAATAAAGTGACATTAGGACAGAAAGCCAAATGTGAAGATGTTAAGTTGTATACATGGCTTATTTTTCAAAGCAGTCAAACTAAAAGTTCTAAATCAGTTGAGGAAAGAAATGATGGAGAGAATACACACTTAAGTTTTGAATAAGAATGTATAAAGGAGCAGAACAATCAGTTTAGAACTGTGATGTATATAATGTGAGATTTTTAGCAGCTGAAAGTCATCCAACTGACCTCCACATGACGTCTCAACCACATCTTCATCATCCCAACTTCCAGTGAGCTTAGCTGACCACCAGCCGCTTTCCTGACACATATGTTACTGTCCACAGTCTCAGACAGTTCTTAGACAAAGACTTGCTGCAGGTGGCATTGGACAGAACTTTGCTTTAATTTAAGCAGCAATGAGAGAAAAATTTAAAAAGCAACCCATTCATATAAATGTATTTATTTATTTGTCTTTGTTGACCAGGAAATGTCTGAATGGGTAAAATATATTTTCCATGGAAACAAAAATTAACACCCGAAACGGTAAAAATAAACCAAATAAAAATAAAAAACACTGAGAATGGCAACAGTAGGGCAACAAGAAATGGGTCTGACGTATCAAAAACTTTATTATTCGCTTTCATCTAAAAGCCAACAGACTTCTTCAGAACAATTACCTCAAATAAAACCATTTGTAAGTACCTGTAACCAATCAAAATCTTAAAGTCAATCACATGGTTCTGTGTCATTAACAATAAAAATTTACAGGGGCGGAGCCTGAATGGCTAACTGAAAGCAGCAGTATTTTAGAGCTCCATATAACTAGTTAAATAAAACTGGAAAAAATATTAATTTTTTTCTTCAAAGTATAAAATCTTATAGATAAAGGACTAATTTACATAATTAGAAACTTTGGTGAAGTTTTACAAATAATTTCCTGTCAAAAAGCTTGGAGATGTATTCACTTGTTAAAATGAGCAACTCAAAGAATTCTCACCAGGATGCTGCTTAAAGAAGGAACTACAACAGATGGCATCTACCCTGCAGGAGTTGTCTTTGAAGATGGATGATTTTAAAGAGAACCTGGAAAATCTTAAAACAAGCAGTCAAAAACAGGCTGACACCCACAAGGAAATGCTACAACAACACCAGACAAGGATAACAGGAATAGAGGTTTCTCTAAATGACTTAGAAAGCAGACTTAAGGAAGAGGAAACACAGAAAGAACTGCTTCTTAAACAAAACACTTGGTTGGTTAATAAAGTAGATGACTTGGAAAATAAGGAAAGGAGAAATAACATCAGGATTTTCGGATTACCTGAAAACACAGAAGGTGAGGATATTATTTCCTTTATATCAAGCTGGATCCCTGATGTTTTAAATTTAAAAGAAGGAATTTCCTTTGGCATTGAAAGGGCACACAGAGCTCTTGGGAAACCTGCCACTAACTCAAACTCTCCTCCTAGGTCAATATCAAATTTCTTTCATACTTGGACAAGGAACTGATTTTAAGATCTACTTGGAGGAAGGCACCTCTAAAATATAAACAGAGCCTGATAAGATTTGATAACGCCTATTCATCTAGAATAATGGAACAAAGGAAAAAAGTGTGATCAATGATAAAGTTTCTGAAACAAAATAACATCAAGGCACAACTTGCATATCCAGCTAAGATAAGAATAATGTATGCCAACGAGATGAGGACTTTTTTTAACTTAGAGGAAGCCTCTTCATTTATTAAAACTAATAATGTGATTACTTTACCAGAAGATATGGACTGGATGTCACCTTCTCTCAAGAGAACAAAAGAAACAAATGTTTGGACAGATGTCAAAAACAAGAAGCAAAAGACTGATTCTGTCACAGCCAAATCTCTCAAAGCATCTACTATGATATGAATTGTTTTAACATTACTTTAAAGGACCAATTTTACTGCTTGGAATTTTAAAACAAAGGTAACTAACTACTGGAATCTTTATGTATATTTTTTGCAAATAGATGACACATGAGAGTTTTCACATTACCTCAGGTATGTAAAACAGGGTACTTTTCTTTCACAGAAGGAGGGTTATATAGCACATAAAATATTTATACTGTAAATCAACATACATAGTATATGTGTATTTTCTCTTAATTTTCTCTTTTCTTTCTCTCTTCTCTCTTTTCTCATTATGTATTTTAACTGCATATTGTCTCCCTTTCTAAATTCTCTCCTATTTACTATACTAATATAGTCTGTATATATTTAATAACTCACTAGCTATACATAGATGAATAATAGTGTAAAATAATCTAGTTTTAAGGTAGACTAATTGGAATATTTTTCTTTTGGCTTTTCCTGTTTAAGGGTCGCCACAGCGGAACTCCGGTCCACTAATGATCGGCAGTAGGTTTTTATGGTGCCAAGGTGCCAGCCCGATGCCCAACCTTCAATGAAGGCACGCCAATTCATGCATGTCTTTCGAATGCCACTTGACCGTGGGGAGGACATGCAGACTCTACACAGAATGCGCTCCAGCTGAGACTCGAGCAAGAGGTGTCGAGTGGCGTTTGAAAGACATGCGTGAATGGGCGTGCCTTTGTTGAAGGTTGGGCATCGGGCTGGCAGCTCAGCACTATAAAAATTGACTGCCAATCATAGGAGGACCAGAGTTCTGCTGTGGTGACCCCTAACCGGGAAAAGCCGAAAGAAAAACAACAATGTTGTTTAGTTGTTGTTTGTCTTTTCGGCTATTCTCGGTTAGGAATCTAATGAAAAACAATATAAACAAGGTAAAATAAATAAATAATAGGATTATTTGTAAATATTTTATGATTTATCCTCACAGGATTACATATTCCTTGAAACACAACTGAAATGTTCCTAAACTATATGTGCACTGAAATGTAGCTGCTTGATTAAAAGGTATTACTCACTTTAACATGCTGATTTCACATGCTGTCTGCACTGTACAGGTTACATTTTATATGTTACTTGAAATTGTCAGTCTCTAGAGGACATGAAAAGATACATATTACTTTTTGCAACATGTTATCTTTGCAGTTACGTCACACACTGTACAAACTCACTTGGTTACTGATGGCTATTCATTTAAAATATCAGTTTAAATATTAAATATACCCTTGAAATGCTATTGACATTTTGACAAAATATAATCGGAACTGTAAAATGAATGACTTGAAAGAAGTGAAGTAATGCATAGATTTCAAAGGCAGTTCTTGACACTACAGTAAAAGTAAAAATATATATTCACAAGGAAGTATTGAAATGTTTTAGTCTTCCAGTTAAAAATAGCTTACTGTCAACATTTTGCAATATCAGAAAGTTTGAAGAGCTAGGAAATTACTATTCTTTGTTTTTATAATGATTATTAGACATATTTTAGACTCTGCTTAGTTTAATGAATTGTGACATATCTTTATGAGGAAAAGTGGACTCAGTTACTTACATTGGACTGCACATTCCTAGAAACTCAACTGAAATGTCCCTAAATTACTTGTGATTTTAAGTGAAACTGCCTGATTAATAAGCATAATTTACTTTAACAACCTGAATCCATACGCTATCTTCTCTATATATGTCACTTGCATATGACAGTCTCTAGAGCACACGAAAAAATACATATTATTTTTGCAACATGCTATATTTGCACTAACCATATATTCTAAACTAACTCAATTGGCAACTGACAAGTTATTTATTTGAAACATCGGTCTAAATATTAATTGTGCCCTTGAAATATTGGTGACATTTTGACAAAACAAAACCTGAACTGAAAAAGGATTGATTTGAAGAAGTGAAGTATTGTACAGATTTCAAAGACAGCTATTGACACTACAGTATAAATAGAAATGTATACGTGCAAGGAAAAATTGAAATGCTTTATACTTTTAGTTAAAATAGCTTGTTGTTAACTTTTTGCTTTATCAGAAAATTTAAAGAGCTATGAAATTATTTCTAATTTGTCTTTATAATGTTTACTAAAGTGATGTTAGTCACTGACTTGTTTAATGGATTGCGAGTCATGTACAAGACGGACTCCTGAATGCTACTTCTGTTTACCTATGTTTGCTGAATTTCTTTTATTAGTACTGATTTAAAACAAGGGAAATAAAGGGAAGGGAAATCTCTGTTTTTGGTCAAGGGAAGAGAGGCTTAAGAGTATTCTAACTGCCCCGAGAACTCTCTAAGATGCTCTAAATACTATTTGATTAATACTTACCTAAGGTAAGTCTTGATTTCCATATAGGTACCTTCACATTCATTCTAGACCTGATGTGATTACCCATTCTGGAAGCAGGAGGTGTCCTATGCAGGATGGGAATTGTCAGGGTGATCATAGTTCCTTCTTAGAATCTGCTTTGTAAATCTATAAATATGTAAAAGCACTGCACAGTAGAATGCAGGGCGCCTCTACTCTGAGTCAGGATACCACTGATAAGCCATATCTTTTCATAAGTTTAAGTTGAAGTTGGTGAGCTGAAGAGTGGGAAAGTAATGGAAGACAGTACACCTACAGTAAATTCATATTTCATTGGTAATCACTCATTGTCTCCTACAGAGTCTTTTTAGTCAAATTATTTTAGTAATTATTTATTGTTGGCTTATTTAGTGTATGCTCCTCTGTTGCATTTAATTTATCCAAAATGACATATTTGACATGTTTGGGATCTCTTAAGGGTAACTAAATATTGGATATTTTCTAAGTCAACATAATAATTGTTTAACTACTAACATTTCATCCTGATATATAAAATACTATAGAACAATAACATAATAATATAGAATTTCATATCTCTTTTAAGAAAATTCTCCATATAATAATTTAACATATGGAGCTCAGTTGATATTGTTGGTTAAAGGTATGAGTGATAATCCAATAGATCTATCTTTATATATTGGATTAGGAATGACTTTCATTCCATTTTTAATGGGAAATTCATATTTACTTGTATTTGATACTTTAGAATTAATGTTTTATAGAAGTACTATTTTAAAGCCTGACCAGAATTTTACCCTACTTATATTTAAAGAAGAAAGAACATTAAATTACACTCCCAAGTTTACACACATAAAAATAACATCCAGTGTTATCAGAGAATATGGTATAACTACTATAATCAAAAAAAAAAAAAAAAGAAGCAAAATGTTTCTTCCAACTATAACGTGAAATGGATTTAACATTCTTATCATTAAATACTAATGGCTTAAATAATGCAAATAAAATATCAAACTTACTAAAATATTTAAATCTAAATAAGGCACAAGTAGTATTTCTTCAGCAAATGCATTTTAAGACTAATGATAGCTTTATTTGAAACCCGAAGGACTATACAGTCTTAGCTCAATCCTCCTATAGAACAAAGACAAAAGGAATATCAATTCTCTGGAAGAAAAACATAATCACTCCAAAAGTTATTTATAAATATGAAGACAAAGAAGGTTTACTAGCATTTGTTACAATTAAATTTAATAACAGAATATGGACCTTAGCTAATCTATATTGGTTCCCAGGAAGTGGAGCAGGAATTGTTAAAAACACCTAGATTTTATTTCCAACTATTATAAAGGAAATCTTATACTGGGAGAAGACTTTAATTGTACCTAAGAAGCTTCTGAAACCACCAAGAAGTCTTTTTGCATAGCAACTATTTCAAAATCCTTAAAAAATGGATTGATTCATTTCATTTAATTGACACTTTTAAAGTAAAAGATGATAAATCCTTATTATTTTCCCATAAAGACCATAGATTTGGAACACAAAGCAGAATAGACAAATTATTCATAGTTCAAGATTTACAAAAAAAAATTCTCAACTTCTCAATAGTTCCATGCCCCTTCTCAGATCATGACTCTCTGATAATAAAGCTCCAAATGGAGTTTAAACCTTTAATCCTCTCAACTAGAATTCCATCAAATATCACAAAAATTAAAGAATTCAGACCCTGGATGTTGTCAGAACTACAATTATTTCTTGAAATTAATAATACAACAGAAATCAGTAGAGTCATGACTTGGGACTCATTAAAAGCATATTTATTTGGTAAGACCCTTAGCTGGTACAAAAACAAAGTTAGAGAGTGGGAATCTGAATCAATAGACTTGCAAACCAGACTCTTGACAGCAAAATCTAAAAAAAATCAGAATTGTCCAGAAGTCAAAAAAGAAATAGAGGAATTAAATAAAAAATATAATGAAATTCTAACACACAAAACTTGCCTAGCCTTGGAAAAATTAAAAATAAACTCATTAGCCACCTCCCCCAGATATCTACATAACTTATCTACAAGAATTAAAATACAATCTAAAGCAAATAACATTAGTAGTATATATCATGAAATTAAGGGGAAAAAGTATCAGATATAGGAGACATCATTGAAGCATTTTGGTTCCATTATATGGAACACTTCAAAAAAGAAGATTTAGATACCAGCCAAATAAACTTAGATACAAACCTTATCAATATAAAAAAAATCCCGAAAACTTAAAACTAGATCTACAAAAACCTATATCCTACAAGGAAATTGTTGACAAGATAAAAGAAAATAAATCTAACAAAGCTGCAGGGATAGATGGTATAATTACGGAAATTTACATACTCTTCCCTTCAACAGTAATCTCCCTTTTTCATAAAACTTTGCTAGAAGTCCAGTCAGAAGCAAAAATACCACCTTCATGGAAATATTCTCTCATAACACCAATTCTAAAAGATAATAAACCATCAGACCTTTGCTCCTCATAGACCCGCGGTGGTGGTGCTGCAGTAGCATTGTCGCCTCACAGACGCTGTCCGGTTCGATTCTCAGCTAGAGCGTCATCTGCTTGGAGACATGTGTGAATGGGCGTACCTTCGTTGAAGGTTGTGCGTCAGGCCTGGCAAGCCAGTATGTAAAAATCAACTGCCAATCATTAGCGGACCGGAGTTCTGCTGTGGCGACCCCTAACCGGGAAAAGCCGAAAGACACAAACAAACCTTTGCTCCTCATACAGACCTATATCATTACTGAATAATGATTATAAAATATTCATGTCAATACTAGCTAACAGAATGAAAATCCCACTTTCAAAGACAATTAATAATGATCAAACTGGATT
Organism: Protopterus annectens; assembly: GCF_019279795.1. Classification (NCBI taxonomy): domain Eukaryota; kingdom Metazoa; phylum Chordata; order Ceratodontiformes; family Protopteridae; genus Protopterus; species Protopterus annectens. The sequence goes on along the minus strand of NC_056732.1, from coordinate 1,000,983,831 downwards.
TTTATATAACAGGCACACACACGATAATAATAAAAGGATACTTACTCTTATAGATTATGTGAATAAAGTAGATAGAGAAACACTTGTAATCAGATTAGACATAGAAAAAGCCTTTGATTCCCTCAACTGGGAATATCTTATTAAAACTTTAGAATTATTTATATTTCCTCTTCCCTTCATCTTATTACTAAAAACATATATATTAATAACTTAGCCTACATTAAATTAGGTCCTTTCACCTCAGAATCTATCCATATAACAAAAGGTACTAAACAAGAATGCCCCCTTTCTCCTATTTTATTTGCTTTGGCTATAGAAATACTTGCAGAAATAATACGCAATAATCTAAGAATAAAAGGAATAGAAGTCTATGACCAGTACATATCTAAAATAATGCTTTTTGCTGATGATATTTTATTAACCCTATCAACTCCAGAGAGTCATTAGGAGAGCTAGCAGAAGTAATGGAGAAATTTTATAAGATTTCAGGTCTACACTTTAATAGATCAAAATCAATATTTCTGTTTTTAAATAAGAAAAAAGAACTACAAGTTACAGATAAATCCATCAAAGGAAAACAAGAACTTACGCTAAATTATTTAGGGATAGTGTTATGCAAAAATATAAATGAAACAGTATTAATAAATTATAAAAACATTATTGAAACAATAAAAAATATGTAGAAAAGTGGAACAAAATTATATTAACTTTTGAAGACAGATTGCAATTAATAAAAATGGTCTTATTGCCAAAAATACTATATGTAGCATTAGCAATACAGTTAATTCCTGAAAGATGCATTTTTAATGAAATAAACTCAAGTTTAATAAAATTTTTATGGTATCCTAAAAAGAATAGAGTTGCTCTAAGTCATCACATTAGACCCTGGAAACAAGGAGGATTGAATTTCCCAGAAATAGAAACATATATAAAAGCATCTGTGCTTAAAACTACAATATACTGGATAAACCCAAATTATTTTGCCAACTGGAAAGAATTAACAACGGTTATATTAGCAAATAAATTTAATCTGTTAAAAAAATTTTTAATAGTAGATAAATCGAACAAACCCTGGTACATACTATGCATAAGTATACAATATAATATAACAAAAGCTTCTAAAACAACACTGATTAATCATTACAACAATCATTTAGGAAACTTATCAATGCAAACATAGATCTAAAACTTTGGTTTGACCTTTTAACTCCATTTACCATCACTAAGAACTTTCCTCATAAAATATATAGGGAAACAATAACCTCCTGGGAACAAAATGGATTCTTATGCTGGTTTCAGTGTGTAAATAAATTAAATGTTTTAGATATACATATGATAAAAACTGCTTACAATATTCCAACAGAGGACTGGTTAAGCTTACAAAGCATTCTGATGTACACTCAGGATTTATGCAGATTAATTAATAATTCCTCATTTAAAGATATTCCAAATCTAATAAGTTTTCTGTATGAATTTATATGTAATAGTTGTGAAGAGAAAAATTCCATTTCAAATCTATGTAAAGAGTTAATAACATATAAAACAATTCCCAAACCAACATACTGGCAGTTCTTAACAAAAGGTCAGTCATTGCAGTTAACAGAAGAAATTAAAACATCTTACTATCAGTTAATTACACCTCTAACACACAGTACTGGAAAATATTTAACTGGAAATATTTACATAGAGCATTTTTAACACCAGATAGAATGAAAAAGATCAGTACTACTACAAATGTTTTTTGCTGGAGGTGTGAAAAATCAAATAAAGCAGACTGGATTCATATTTTTTATGAATATAATAAAATTAAATCATATTGGAATGGAATCAATCATTTTTACAAGTTTTATTTAATGAATCCTTTACTTTAACTAAAGTATTGATAATTCTAAATGTAAATGAAGGTCCCTACCTGACAAATATGTATTTGTTATGGACAATACTTGCTATATCTAGGAAATGCGTAACCAGAAGGTGGAATTCAAATACACCCCAGACCTTGGAAGAATTCTACACTTTACTGAAGACAACTGCATTGATGGAAATAAAAATCAAAGAACTACGAATCTATCCCAGGCCACTGGTAAATAATCCTTGGAAGAAAGTTATATCGTTGGACACTCTGCAATAATCAGTATTGTATCTCTGATAACTGATCTGTTAATTCTATATTTAATAACATACAGTGTATCATGGAACTCATTAACAAAGACATTGGGAACCTCCAAACACTTGACCCAATGCAGTTTGGCTTTGTCAAGGGCAGATCATGCCTATTAAACCTGGTTGACTTCTTCAAGACAGTCACCAAGGCCATAAATGAGGGGAAGGTAGTTCACACAGCCTACCTTGACCTCGCCAAGGCTTTTGACACCATTCCCCACTCAGGAATTATAGAAAAACTCACCAGCCTGAACATAAACCCCTACGTCACGAGATGGGTTGCCAACTGGCTTACGGACAGAACAAACATGGTAAGAATAGCGGGCTCCAGGTCCAACTCTAAACCAGTCAGAAGTGGTGTCCCACAAGGCTTGGTCCTAGGGCACCTACTGTTTGGTGTATACGTCTCAGAAGTACAGACAAACACAGGAGGACTATGGCTAACCAAGTTCACCGATGACTGCAAACTGGGAGCCATAACTGACTCTCCAGCTGCCATTGACATTCTCCAATAGGGCCTTACTGAAACAGACACCTGGTGTCAAAGTCATGGTCTCAAGCTAAATGCCAAAAAATGCATAGTCATCCCGTTTGGGAAAAACAAAACACCCATGAATTACCACATAGGTGGCAGCCCCCTTAATACAGAAGAGGTAATAAGAGATATGGGGACCCAGGTGTAGATAGTAATCTCTCCTTTGACAGTCATATTGCCAAAGTAGTTCGGAAATCCTTCTATGTAGTCCATCTAATTACTAAAGGGTTCGCATCTAGAAATAAAGAGGTTATAGTGCCCCTCTACTCATCACTCATCAGACCCATCATAGTGTACAATGCCCCATTTGGGATGTACCTCACAAGACACTTCCAACAGCTGGAAAGACAACAAAAGTACCTCACCAAGAGGATTACTGGCCTCAAACATATGTCTTATGCAGCCTGACTGGAAAAACTCCGGCTGTACTCAGTGGCATATCGCTTACTCAGAGGTGATCTCTGCCTGACTTACAAAGCCATGTCCAACTCAGAATTGATGGACATGCTCCACCTAAAGAAATCCAAGTCACTGCGAGCCACTCGCTCTAGTGAGCTAAACCTCACCACAATAATAAATAGAACATGCTGGAGGGATAGATTCCTGTCACAGAGACTCCCCATGCTTTAGAACAAAATTCCTAGCTACATTAGGCAGAGCTCCTCACTAACACTCTTCAAGAGAAACCTTGACGAGTGGATTGGTAACAGAAAATACACCCCTGGGATCACTTCATTGGCTCTTCTTGACAGAGGCTCAGTTAATTAATCAATGGGGCGGCGAAAGCTGACACACTCTGGTTAGGCTTATTAATGCCCTCGGGCAGATAGCCTAGTACCTACCTATAGGTTCATAGGTTAGTACTAGGCTAACTGCCCTTGCAAGCCTTTTTAAGCCTAGCTAATTATCCCTTGTGAGACTCAAACCCTGCACCTTGTGTTTGTAAGGCAAACACCTTAACCATTAGGCCACCCTCCCAACCAAATATATAATTGAAAGTCAGGCTATTGTAAATATTGTATATAGTTGTTTAAAATTATATTTAAAAATATTATATAAATGTTATTTTAATTGAAATTAAAAAAGTATTTGAGAAAAACAATAAGGATTTACAATTAAAAAACAAGAAACAAAATAGTATTGTATATTTAATAACTTGTAACCTTAAAAGAACTTATAACCTTAAAAAATGTATTCATAGTTTCATAATCTTTCTTCTTCTATTTTTGAGAAAGCACTTAATATTAATTGTTTCATTCAGTCCAGGAGCTCTGTCAAGCCCCAATTTTATTTGCACATGGTTTCTCTTTGTTCACATTTGTTTTTGTAATTACTACTGAGTAAGACTTTAAAAAGAGCTTCTATAACAGAAAAAAGAAAGTTGTTATAAACCTTACACTCATTAGTGTGTTTGTAAAGGGTATTTTTCCATCTTTTTTCTTAATAGCATAAACATTCTCCCTTATTCTTTCCTTTAAACTCCTGGTGGTTATCCCTATGTAAAAAGCATTACACCTGGAACAAATATAAATGTAAACTATACATTTAGAATTATAATTATGCACACCAGGTACGGGTGTAGTATAACTTAAATGGTCTAAATTAATAAAAGGTCCTTCTAAAATGTACCTACACATACTACAATCCAAACACTTGTAAATGTCTTTAGTTAAACCTAAAAGGAGGTGGTGGAAAAAATAGCTGTGACTTTTTGTAATAAGATTTTGAGGTTATACCTATTTTTGTATACAAATCTAGGACAACTACCAAATACTTTAACCAAATCTGAATTACCTTCTATACTGCTCCAATTTTCCTTAATAATATTCCTGATGTCAAAACTGTCTACATCAATGTCTAAATTGCAGACTAAAATATTATGATTGTTGTGCTTGTTGTTAAAATTAGAAGAAACTACACTTTTTGTAGAAATAAAAGGAGCCTTCAAAATAGGAGGAAAAATCCTAGTTCTCTTAACAGACATTTCAGTAGCAATATCCTCCAGTATTTTTCTATTATAGCCTCTTTCCACAAATAATGAAATAATACAAGTTTGTTTCCTCTTCATAAAATCTATCACAAGTAGTCTTCCTAGAGGCTCTTATAAATTGCTCTCTAGGAATGTTGTTTTTTTATAAATCTCGGATGATAACTTAAAAAGTGTAAGTAATTATTGGAAAAGGAGCTTGTCCTATATATCTTACTTTCAAATTTGTCAGTAACCTGGTAAATAAAATACACATTAATAAAGTATTGTACAGAGTCAAAAAGTTAATAAGGTACAATTTCAAGGCCAAGAAAGGACCAAAAAGTAAATATACTATAAGGAGCACAGTGTGTTACAATAAACAATACAGTTGAAAGGACATTTTGTTCAGTCATTTGGTTACATCAGTGGCTAGTACAGTAAAGACACATTGAGTAAGAGTATAGAAAGGAGTTGTTGCAAGCTTTCATAGAAGGTTAAAGTATGATATGATCTAATTAAGTGAAGCTAAAAGTGTTGAAACAAATTTAAACAAGACAAAACATGTAACTTAAACATAAAACAAGAAGTGAATTAAGGACAAAAAAATTGAGAAAAAAGAATGGAAAGGCAATTTACAAAGGTGCGGTGGGAAGAAATTTGTCGGGCTACCAGTTATGCAACAAAGTCCAGAAGTTTTAGTATTTTCAAATGGAATTGTTTGCATGGTTATTTTATATCCCCAGTAGACTTCAGATGAGTTTACTTCTGGATATTAGCAAACACTGGAAAGAGAGATGTAATTGCGGACATGTTTTGGGAATGTAATAAGTTGAAAGATTTTAAAAATTTTGTACAGAGTACTTTGACACAATCTTGGTGGGACAAATGGCCATAGCTAAGGAAATAGTTATTTTGAGCTGGGATATAGGATCTGAATTGCCTAAACATAGTAAGGTCTTGCTAACTTTAATGCTACTGGTTTCCAAAACAAAAAAAAAAAAACAAAAATAAAAACAACAATTACTAGAAAATGGAAATGAAGTTCTAAACCAGCTGTAATTGAAGTACTGAATATTGCAAATGAGATAAAAGAACTGAAGGTGGGAACTTTAGAAACGAGAAGGAGTAGATTTCAAAGGCATAAACGGAATTTGTGGGAACAATATGTGTGGAATAATATTCAGGAGGAGTGAGTTCAAACTGATCCCTGAATTGAGCAACATATGAATTGTTGGAGTGACTGAAAATCTTTAAAAAGAAAATATGCATCTATACTTTCTTCATAGGTTTCTTGATGTATACTAGGCTAATGACCACTAGGGTTCTTAAAAGTCTAGCTGTGCAACCTAAATGTGACCCACAAATTTGATTTATATTTGATTTGTAGGGTTGTTTTACTGACTGTATCTGTTTATCAGAGACGTATGAGCCAGACCAGGGATGAATTTCTGATTACCCACCCATAAGTCTAAGCTATACTTAAATAGGGTTAGGGAGGAGCTCTGTTTCCCGTGGGTTGGGTCCTGTTCCAGAGAATGGAAATTCTCTGAGAAACAAAGCAAAGTTTAGGTCTTTAATCCAGTAGTTCTGATGCTGTTTGTTTTGCAAAAACAGGATCCAGGGATACGTTGTATGCCAGGCAAAGATCACCTTTCAGCAGTCTGTATGATACCATGTAAAGAGACAGGGCTACAAGTAGATAAGCATAGGCCATTGTGTTTACTCTCTGTATTATTTCTGTAAGGAAACTTTGTGGATGTTCCAGTTGCTGTATAGGTCTGGTGTGGTACATACTGAAGGAGGCATTATATTCTGTGATGGGCCTGATGAGGGCCAAATAAAGTGGTATGATGACCTCTGTGGACCTAGAAGCCATGCTCTTGCTTATAAATTCAGCAACATAGAAATATTTTCTTACTACCTTGGGTACATGTTGGTCGAAGTCTAGATTGCTATCTACATGATACTACATGAGTTCCTAGATCCCTGACTAGTGAATCAACTTTTAAGGGTGTTTTATTGATGATGTAGTTACCCAGGGTGGCAGACTACCCAAAAGGTGCTATAATTCATTTCTTGGTATTGAGTTTTAAGCCATGGCACTAAGCTTCTGTCTGTATTAGACCTTCCTGAAGGGTGTTCTCGACTTGGAGGGATTCAGTGACTGCTCCCAGTTTGCAGTCGTTTGCAAACTTGGTTAGCCTGAGGCATTTGACATTGGCTTTGACATGTGAGAAGTAGATGCCAAAGAGGAGTGGGCCTAGCATAAAGGCCTGGGTGACTCCATTGGTGTCCAGCCTTTTTGTGACAGTAACAATGAAAGCTGTTGCTACAGTTTTTTTTCTTTTTTGTTAATTTATAAATACCCATATTACAAATGAAAATTTGATGCTTTAATTAAAGCTGTTAAAAAAAGATGTAAATAAAGCCTGAAACAGCTGCTGCTCATGCAGTTTGTCAGTAAAGGAGAGTTCAAACAAATAAGATTGTAGGAATGCTTTGAAGTAGTTCAGTGTAGGGAACTCCTTAAGTCACTGAGGTAGTAAGCTACAGAGGCAGAGTAGTGCTTGTTGAATGAAGAAATGAGCATCAGAAGATTTAATCTGCACTACTGATCATAGCACCTGAGGAAGTTCACAGGGGACAGTGGAATCATTCAAGTGAGGGGGACCCGGGCATTGTAGAAACAGCACTAAGGTTTTGAAAATGGCATGGGACCAGACACGGAGCACTTGATATAACCTAAATACATTCTGGTTGAAATTTATTGTTCATTTATTTATTTATTTATTTGTGTCAATGACTGCAGTGTTCTTTACCTTGGGCTTCTTCACAGGCAGATTGAACAGTTAAAGAACTCTACAGCTCAGCTATATACTGGCTGTGACTGGATACAACTCAAGCAGTAAGGCTATAATTTAAAACAAAGCAATGCAGGAAACATCAAATGTGTTCAGAATTACAGCAGTTAAAAGTGTGCCTCTGTAATATGGGAGTAAGTTGCTGGTAATAATAACTACTAACAAGTAATTGTATGAAGTTCTTTAACTATTCAGTTTGCATGTCAGGAGACCTCAAGGTAAAGGACGCTCCAGTAATCAAGTCAAGAAAAAAAAATAAACAATAGACTGCAGTCAGAATGTATTTTGGATGTATCAAGTTGTTAATGCTGGCTGTGGTACACTGATGGAAACAGGACATACCTGTCAGCCTCTTAGCAAAACAAATCCGGACAAAGCCTAAACACTGGCGAACAAAGGCCCAAAAACAGGGACAGATTTTAAACATTGCTTTTATAGACTTAGAAAGTCACTAGAATAACATGATTTGTACTAACATGCATCTTCTGCAGGACATGAAGTCTGAAACTCAAATGTATATCATTATTTAGTCAGTCCAATCCTCAATGATTTTCCAGAAAACTACAAAATTTATGAGGAATAGACCAAATATATGAGGCAAAAATATGGATATTCTGTGAAAATCTGGACAATTGAGCGGTATGAAACAAAACGATTTAACTACATCAGATGCACGGTCCCTGTGTATAATTATCATGTACATCATGAACATGTCGCCCTTTAGACACAAAATCCATCCTATTATCTCAATAATAGATTGCCATATTTTCTATGTACCCCATTCCCTGCCTGTGTGAATAATGCCTGTTCAAGACCTCTTGGTACTGTGGCAGGAGCAGCCATTGGAATACAAATGGAAGAAGTTGTGCCTTCCTGAGGAGAGGCTTAAACTGGCTGACCACTGTTTAGTTACTTGTTAATGATCTCACTTAAAGAGTCAACGTTCTTACTGCCTGAGATCTCTGCATCATCCAACTATCTTGCTGCATCATTCCACATCACTGAACACATCACAGACAGATGCACATCCAGCCTAGTTTGTAATCTAGTAGGCTTATTACTTTGTCAGTCAGGGATTCAAATTTGGACTACTGTTAACAAATAAAACACTGGCAACACACATTGTGTAGCCATAAACTAATACTGATGTACAAGTTTGCATAGCTGAGAATACAGATTGAAGCACCTCATTAACCTAAAAACATTATTTAATAAGCTCTGCTACTTTATTCTCTTTCATTACAGGGAGTAACCATTTTATGGCTCTTAGATACTGGAATTGGCCCCCAACAGACGGGTGAGCTGACTTCATTCTACTTAGTCTCATGCAGTGGGCTCCGCATAATGATACATCCCTCCAATCAGCCATGAACTAGCTATAATGGCCACACCTTGCCAGCTGTGTTCCTCCACAAGCAATACAGCTGTATTCATAAGATCAAGAAATAACCACTACTCATTACTTATTTTCTTTTCTTGGCCCTAAATTATGGGGGCACACTTTTTTATGACATTTAAAAGTATTCTGCTGATATAAAATTCAGTCAAAAAGTCATGGAATATTTGAAAAAATGCTCACTGTCTCAGCTTACCTGAATTCTGTTATCTCTTTGTCCCGTTGAATAATCGACTAGTTTTGTTTTACTCTTACTTATTTCTCTATGGCACATGACTTCTGTGTTATACATGTTGTATGTAATTGTACTTTGAGCACTTTCTCAGCAATGATTTCACTTTATCTCTCTGCTTATACAGGATCTGTATGTACTTTTTGATTCTGCCTATACATCTCTATACCATGAACATATGAAAAGTTCTAGTTATTTTTTTCTGTGTTTTATCAGCCTGCTCAAACAGAAACTCTGTAGCTGCCTTGAATGTATTTGTGCATGTCTGTATAGTTTCTGGAACTGTGCACATTTATTCCAAACCACTGTCTGAACATTGGTTCTGTGTACTTTCATATTTTGTGTCTGATGTAACTCCCAAGGCTGTGATTGAAATCATTTCTTTTGGATCAGTACATTCCCCTGATCTTCTTCTTTTTTCGGCTTTTCTTGGTTAGGGGTCGCCACAGCAGATCACCTGTCTGCTCATGATTGACAGTGGAGTTTTACGGTGTTGAGTTGCCAGCCCGGCGCCCAACCTTCCACAGAAGGCACACACACACACGCACGCGGGCCAGTTTAGAGTGTCCAATCCACCTACAGCATGTCTTTGGGATGTGGGAGGAAACCAGACCACCCGGAGGAAACTCACACGACCACAGGGAGGACATGCAGACTCCTCACAGAAGGCACCCCAGCCGAGGATCGAACCAGAGAACCTCTTGCTGTGAGGCAGCAACGCTAACCACTGCACCATCGTGGCTGCCCCAGTACATTCCCCTGATAAACAAACATAATAAATAATAACAAAATATCTTTGCTGTCCTTGATCTGTGCTTTGTATTTGGCACTGTTGACACTGCTATCTTGATCAACTGCCTGTGATCACACTGTGGTCTTTAATAAAACTCTGACAAGTCCTGGATCCTGCAATAGTTTGCCTCTTACATTTCTGTACCCTTTCAATGGGTGGTTTCTGGCTTACTTTTTGAATTTGATGTGGAGTTAGCTAGTGCAGTATAGTGTCCACAAGGCTCCATTTTTGTCATTGTTATTGTTCATGGTGCACATGGGCTCTGGATAACCAAATATGCTGATGACACTAGGTGATAACATTCATTGCAGTTTAAATACCACCGTTATGCTGATAATATCTAGATTCACCCCTCCTTTTGTCAGAAGCATAAGCATATGCCGAACCTTATCACCATGCAGGGCTGTGGAGTCTGTACTATACTGGATGAATTTTAGCTGTAAGAAGCTCAATCTATCAAGTATGGAGGCTGTGAGCATTCCATGTCATTTTGCATTCATCCACAGATCCTCACATTTTCCTTGGAGTATGTGGGCCAAGACTGAGGTACATAACAACATGATAATGCACTGTCAATGAATAATCAGGTGACTGCTGCCAGTGAATCTTCCTGTTACAATTATGGGACAATTCCTCAGTTCAGACACTTGTTTTCATCAAGGGTCTCTGCAGTGGTTATTCTTTTATGCTGGTTTCATCCAATATGGATTGTTGCAGTACACTGCAATCTAGCAATCTAGGCTTCACAACATCAACCTTGATGGCCTCTATTGTTCCACAGCCAGAGTTCTGGTACGGACATCCCCTAATGATCCTTTGTGTCCTCTACTGTAGGATGTACACTGGTTATTGGTAGCATTTGGGGTTATTATTTAAATTTTGACTTCTTCTGTATCAAGCCCTACATATACAAGTCCTTCATAGCTACAGGACCCTCTGCTACTTTACTGTCCATTTTGCTGGCTGTGCTTATGGTGCTGAGGATGCAGTTTATCTGAAAAGTTCTTTACCCACCACATTTTGTCCACTGGAACTCACTTCCCATTTGGCTTAGAGTATATGACCCCAAGCACTCCTTATGGCAGTACTAAAAGTTTATATGTACCAAAACATATACAAGAACCTCTAAATTAGATGTTTTTCTGTTCAGATTTATTGTATCTTTTAGATGTGCTGCTTTGTTTTGATGTTTTAATTTTTATGTGACCTTTCTTTTCTCAGATACTTTAATTAAACAAAGTTCAATTTGAACAAGTCAACTGTGTGGGATTTGCATAATCTGGGCCTGTCCACAAGCAGTTGAAGTTATTTCAATTCATTATCAGTTTTCTAAGACATTGCATTAAGAGTATCAGAACTTCAAATGTTTAGCAGCGCTATCTTCACATTTTCTCCAAATAAGTCAACTTTAACACTGTATAATACTGCCTTGTAGTTTTGACTATAAACACATCTCAGCATTGTAGCACATTACCCCCTCAGTAATTTTTGAAGGTAATCCTTTTTGGTCTGCTTTGGTCCAGAGTCCTTGTACAACACCATATTTTAGAACATGAAGTAGACCAAATTAAAATATGTAAAAACTGAAGGTGAACTGGATCTCATATGCTCCCCAGTTGCTTATTTGCCTCATTTTCCTATCACTGTGTGAAAAGACTCATTTTTAATATTAGTGACAACTGGTAAACCAAACCAGAAAACTTAAGTGCATGTTTTTCTCCTCAACACGTCAGTGCTTCATACAACATTTATTTTAAACACTGTTGTTCTTGTCTGGAATATCAGTAAATGAATGTGTTTCAGTAAGCAGTACAATTTTCTGAACTAGCTTTATTTTACAGTGCCGACCTGCATTCACAGTAATTCTAGGATAGGCATCTGAAAAAAAATGTTGTATCATAACAGAAACTGAAATGGATGTGTATTCTTAATTCTCTGTAGTGAATAGCTAGATCATCAGTGTATATTTTCTAAAAGTATATTTGGTAGTGGACCAATTGAAGGAGAATATAGATTTAAAAATTAATATTTGTGATTATGTCCCTGCCTCCAACAGGAATCATTTTGGTATGTTTCTTCTGATTGTATTACTTCAGCAGAACACTGTTACAGTGAAAAAAAAATATTCATACCTGTTATTTTAAAGTGGTCATCATATCAGATTTTATTTTAAGCTTTTTAGTTAAATGTGTGCTGGCAAATGTGTTACTCACGCTTTCAACTTTACCAGGGAGACTGCAGGACAAGAGAAGAAGCTATAATGCTGGGCATAGAATTATGTGACGATGGATTCATGCATCATGGTGAGAGAAAAATTAGAATGTTACATTTGATTGTATGACTGTTTTCATCTGCGTGGTGCTTTTGATTGTTTTATAAACTGAAATAGAGTATGCGTTTTCTGAATTCAGGGGTAACTCTTCACTGAGCCTGAAAAAGCTGTTGTTTGTCTGCCGTCATTGGTGTTTTATTATTTTTGTTCTCAGAAGTTAAGGTTTTAAAGTTGCTTCTTTTTGCATATAACTTTTATCATGCTTAATGCTGAGAATGTGTAAGTACTTTTATTTTAAGAAAAGTAACTGTATAAGCAACTGCATATAACACGAAGCAGTACTAATGCAAACAGACTTATAAATGGAGTGATAGATGCATTGACAACTACACAAATAGATAGAAGATAGGTCAATAGGTTAATGGCATGCTTCTGACCCATATCCCTGTCAGAACATTGACGTTCACACATTCAGGACGGTAAAAATAGCTCATTAACATATGTTAATTCTAGCATTTATAATCCAATCCATTTAGAAAGGTAGTGTGAAATCTTTCTTGTTCATTCTGTGCTGATTCTGATATAAATGTTGTATTAGATGTCTTCAGCATATTGTGTCAACAGGCTTGGCCTTTGACCCTATGATTACATACTAAGTTACCTTTATTTGAACTCTATGTAAAATATGGTAAAGGCAATGGGAAGAGGAACCATGTGTTAATTCTGTCAAAAGAAAATCCCACAGGATATGCCTTTATCTGTTTCACCCTTACATACTTTGCTTGCTTGGATACAGCTGGTTCTGTTTTGCAAACAATATTAGACTGCCAGAACTATATGTGCATGATGTCAGGATATGCCAACACTAAATAAATCAGTCATGTCAAATATGCAAGATAGACTGCAAAGTAATGGCATGGGTGAACCGACCTGTTCAGTTCTGAAGAAGGAGTGCAAGGCGGAGAAAAGTGTATTATGGCCATACTATACTGTAAACGCACTGCGGTTTCCACTCTAGCTGTTAACCGACAAGACTGGTAAACTGCAATAGACATGGAATCTTAGTTTTTAACCATCTCAACAGAGTGAAACTGTGCACTTACATTTATATAGAAGCATACGTACTTCATATGAAGATGTTCTAAGTTAATCACTTTCTAAAAAAGTAAGGCATGTGTTTCATGCCTTGAGAGCTTTTACTCGCATAGCAGGTTGAATATGCTTATACTCTTAAGAGATGTATAACATTTTGTTATGTGAAGCACTCCCCCCCATATTTTTGCTGTATTATTGATGTCCAGTGCTTGTTCTCCACAACAGTTATGTAGAAAAAAGTAAAAAAAGTTGAAGTTTTACTTATTAAGCCAATTAGATTCTACATGGTCATCTGAGTGAAACATTGCTTTAAAATTATTCCGTTAAAGATTAACAGTATAGTGCAGGGTCCCTGACAACGATGGATGAAGTCCTGACTGCAAACCAGATAACACCTGGATCACCAAGGTAATCTGTGAAGGCGTGAGTTAGGAAGGGTAGGAGTCAGTAGATAGTGCCAGCTCATTTATCCTAAGGGAAGGGAGATGACCCATACCTTGTTGTAATAAGACTGGAAGGCAGCAGATTGAGATGTGAGCACCCACTAAGCCATGGCCTGGTATGCTGTAGCCAGGATTAGACACATGTATACAACATTCCTGAATACAGTCTGCTTCAAGATGCATGTAATTTGATCCTGTTGCCCAGGTTTTGCCCTGACAGTCAGGGTCAGAGGCTTCCAGCTAACAGGTGAAGCAGTGTATGTGAGAAGTTAGTTGATTAGGCAGCTGCTATAACCTCTCCTGGAAGGGTGACTTGTTCTGTGTTGGCCATATCCACCTATATGCTGACATTGCATTTGCGAGAAGCACTTGAGCTATGACGAGTGGTTACTGAGGGAGTCTCTGCCCTTAGGTGTGAAGAAGGGAAATTCCCTAGTCCCACCTGCTCATTCCGTGCAGCTGCCTTTTCCTGCCGCAGTCTGAGCCAGAACTAGAATGAGAGGCATAGCCTTACCTACATGTCATCCTGCATCTCTCTCCCCCTGTGAAAGGTGAGCAGACACAGCCTTCTCATTCCTTTCCTCACCACCTGCTAGGTCCAGTAGGTGCCGCAGCCCTACTTGAACTCTTGTCATCTGAGTCATATTCAGGGATTTATCCTTCAGTGCCAGCAGAACTGGTTTAAATATGCAGTGACTGTAGTGGAAGACTGATAAGTAATACAACAGTCGAAATACTCAGTGCAGTAATTTGGGGTTTTAGAGTACAAAAAAAAAAACACATTTGGCTCATTATTCTACATGCTTTATTACAAGACAGAAAAAGATTGATTTGCTCCAAAAATTAGATCCTTATTTACTTCCACACAAAGATCTGGTATGATTTGTGATTTTAATTAGAAAGTCAAATGGGGAATGCTGTAAGAAGAAAATATGCAAAAGATGCAGGGCATTTGAAGATAAGACAGCTTTGGCTTGTATGATATCATACAAATGTAGAGTAAAACTCTGAATATGTAAAGTCTTGCAGTTAGCACAAAAGATAAAGGTTATGAGCTGCTAACATATTTCATCCTGTAGTCCAGAGTTTGATTCCCTCATCCTCTGTTTGTCTTCTCCATGACTCTGAGCTCATCACTTAACCTGACATTGCTCCTGGGTTGCCCTTGAGAAGATGCTTGTGCATTAGATAGTGGGTTTATTCATTTAACAAATGTATAAAAAATATGATGCCATCAATAGTTTATTTTTATTTTTGAAACGGGGGGTGGTTGAGAAGCTAGTAAAGGAGGTTATGTGGGGACTATTTTTTCCTGATCACAGAGAGGTGTACTGAAAATTTAGGAAGAAAAGTTTACAACTTCATAAAACATCATAAAGGTTTATGTTACACCTTGAGAAAATGAGAAAAAAGAGACTGACAAGGTCATATGTGAGTTGCAGGAAGACAGTGAAGGTATGAAGCCTGTGTACAGGATATTTAAGAAGGAGAGATGCTGGACATGAAACAAATACTGAAGGGTGAAGCTGGATGGATAGAAAGGAAGTAACTACAGGCTAACTATGAAGAGTATTAGGAATGTTTTAAAAGATTATGAACAAGGGAAGTATGTAATTCTCTATTTTTTTTTAATTTGCAGGATAAGCAGTTACAGTTTTAAGGAAATTGTTAAATAATGTGATTAAGTGGAAAGGTTTATGTTCTAGTACAGTAAGGTTTATAAGTTTGACAGGGAAGAAATGAAGACCATTGGTTTTAGTGAACAACCTTTATAAAATCTTGTTAAGAGTACTGCAAATTCCTATGGATAGTATTAAGGAGAAACTAGTAAGGGGTGTGTAAAGGCAGGAATGTGAATGTGTAATCTTCAGAAAAACAGTGAATTAGATTATAAAGGAAGTAGAAGGTTGTGTGGTTGGGTATGTATCCCATCACTAAAGCATTTTACAGTATGCAATTTACAAGCAAATGATTTAGGTAATTAAATTGTATAAGTCTGGAAAGAAAATGTGTGTTTTTTTTATAAACAGTATATGAAAATTCCTTTTTAAAGCTATTAATGTGAGGTATGTAACACTAAAATGGAGAATGGGTGAATCAAGGGAGTGTCTAGATTCCTAATTTAATTATGTAAGCAGTTACTGTAAAAATGAAAAAGGGCAGACACTGAAATGGAACATTATAAAGGAATAATAATACCATCTATATTTAGTTACATAGATGATGTAGTAACGTGGGAGAAGAGACTGATTCACTGTAAGATGGATTTGTTAAATTGAAACTAGTGCTATAAATAAAATAGATAATAAGCACAACTCCATCCAAAACACACATGCAGACAGAAAAAAATGTGTTCCCCTGGTATCTTGGCTACTGCCAGGAAGATGGTAGGTGATGCACCAGGGGAATATAGTTCTTTTAGTGCTGTGGATGGACTTGTGATTATGGGATGGATTTTTATCTGAAATATTCTTAGAACTGGGGTTAGGTTTAACAAAGGAAAAAAACAAGGGACTGGGAGGAACAAAAAGGATGGATAGCATATTTTATGGAAAAGTATATTTATATGGAGAGCATTATAAAGGGTAGCAGGTGGGTATTGGGTAATGGAAGAAGATATTAGAAAGGATAAGATGTACTGTGGAATTATGGGTGGTTTATGTGGTACTGTTTAAGAAAAAAGTGTATTTAATTAAGACTGTGATCTTTGGGTTAGGAAGCTATCCTAGTGGCATTTATTATTTTTGAAAGCTTTAAGTAGATTTAATGGGATTTTTTACAGCATTATGGGTGTACTATAATAAAGTCTATTAAAATGGGAATTTTATATAATGGCATGGGAGACTGAGGGATACAGTAGTCATCCATATGCTGCTTACTTCAATTTGATGTTGTTCGTGCTTCACTGTTGCAGTCATTACATTTGGGTTATCTGCCTGCAGGTAGCCCTCAGCCGGCCTGAATATCAAAGTCTTGGATTCCTGCATCAGATGCTGTCTCTTCTTTCATGACGTCAGGTCGTCAGGGGTATAAAACATGCACCCGACGCCATTACATCAGTCTTTCTTGCCACGCAGTGCCCAAAGCAAAAGCAGTTCGCAAGTGCCGGTCGGCCGACTCCTGAAATTTTCGTTTTTGAGTTTCAGAACAGAAGTCTTCTAAAAGTACCCCGTTGGGGATTCTTTTTCTTGCTCTTGACTGATGTCAGTAAAACTTAACAATTGTATTACCTGTGGAAAGCAAATACCTCATAAAGATTTTCATTCGTACTGCATTCTTTGCTTAGGCCCAGACCACGACATCCCTCACTGTCGGTTTTGTGCCTTATTCAACCCCTGGACTATTCGTCGTTAGTTTCTTTTTGCAGCAAATTATTTTGGTACTCAGTTTAACTATCCAGAAATGGCTTCGGTAAGCCATCCAACTACCGACATTCCAAAAAAATGTAAAGATAAAGACAGAGACAGACCGCATAGGTCCAAAGCTGCCGACGACGCTTCCATTAAACTAGTCGCCAGTTCGCCGTTACTCAGTGAGGCACTTTTTCAGCCCCTGATACCCGCTACTTCAGATTTGCAGGCCTCTACTGAGACCCATTCGGAGTCTGGTATGCCGTGAGATGCTTCTTCAACTATGGAACCTGCGGATGTCTCTACCTTGGATGGGTCCAGAGCCGCTGTGCAGGCACTGGCTTCTGAGAGTGTATTCAGGCCTACTGACTTGTATTTCAAACCGACGCCATCTTCTTCTTCAGGGCCTAAAACTTGACCCACGCCTAGAAAACTGATGTCCAAACTGCATGGTCAGGCCCATATGCTTAAAAAACAAATAATAAGAATGGCTGAAGACCTTATTACTTTAATTAGGGGAAGTCATCCTTCACCCTCTAAGAGACCTAGAACTGATTTTCCTTCTGATTCTTCTGATCAGGATTCTGAAATTTCTGTTTCTTCTGATTACCAGGATTTGCCCTTATCTACCTATGAGGATTCTGATGCACAGGATTCCATTTCCTCTGCTTCCTCTCCAGATTTTTCTTTTGGTGAAACCTTGCACACTCTTAGGGAGCATTTCCATTGGGAAAGCCAGGATTACTCTAACCCCAAAAAAAGGCTTAGGGAATTCGTACTCCTCCCTTAACCCAGGCCTTTAGCTATCCTTCCTGTCCTGGACATCGTAGATGATGCCTTCTTGGAATCTAGCCTGGCCCCAGACACTTTACCTCCATCTCCCAGGAAGCCTGACAGGTATTACAGAGTACCTGACTCTCACAAGTTCCTCTTCAAGAATCCTACTGCGGACCCAGAAACCATTTCCCAAGGACCTAAAGGCATTAAGGCTACTACTGCCAAAAACCCTACCCCCTCTGATAGAGATTCCAGGGCCTTGGACAGAAGGGATAAGAAGGTATACACTTCTGCTACTTTGGCCATTAGGGCCTTAAACTGCCAATTTCATATGTTAAAGTATCAGCAGCATATTATGGGACTACTTAAACAGAAAATGATGTTGATTCCTGACTGTGCTGAAAATAAAGAATTACAGGATTTAATGCATTCTGCTGAGCAAGTTGGTAAACATACCTTGCAATGTGGTTTTGACTCTTTAGAAGCATCTTGCAGGGCTGCTGTCACTGGGTCTGTACTTAGAAGGCATGCTTGGCTTAAGGAGCAAAATTTGCCAGATCTTGTTAAAGCTAAGTTACTGGATGTTCCCCTAAATCAAGACCGCCTGTTTGGCAACAAAGCAGAAGAAGTCCTTAAAAAGATGGAGGAAAAAGCTAAATCTATGCAAACTGTCAAAGATTTCCTGCAAGTACAGACTCCTAGATTTAGCAGGCATTGGCCTTCTAAGAATTGGTCCTTTCCTGTCTCTTCCAGGCCTTTTCAGTCCAAACCCAGGAAAAGCAGACCACCTAGGCTACATTCTCAAGGTACTCACAGGTCTAAGCAGTGGGTTGCTCCCACTTCCAAAGCTGGAAGTAATAAGATACCCCCCCCTATGGTAAACTGTCACAATTACTTAACCTTAAACCTTCCAAGCCCTGCTCAACTGCCTGCTTCCTTAGGGAGAAAGATCGCCCTGCATGCAAAAAAATGAGAGCTCATTACCCAGGACAATTGGATTTTAAATATAGTTTTCCAAGGATACAGATTCCACTTCCACACCTTACCAGCCTCATACGGTTGGGCAGACCTACCCCCAAAATCAGTGGGCAGAGGCTCAACAGCAGGTTCTCTCTCTTCTAAGTATCAGGGCTATTCAGCCTGTCCCAGCAAAAGAAAGGGGACAAGGTTTTTACTCAAGACTTTTCCTTATACCCAGAAAAGACAGCTCCTGGCGTCCTATCCTGGACCTCTCTATTCTAAACACCTTTTTGGTAATCCCAAAATTCAAAATGCTAACACCTCAACAGCTGCTTCCTATGCTAGGCAAAGATGCCTGGTTAGCAACCTTAGACTTAAAGGAAGCTTACCTCCACATTCCAACAAGGGAATCTTGCAGGAAATACCTACGCTTCAGAGCAGGCTCCATGCACTATCAGTTCTCTGCACTTCCCTTTGGCTTATCTACTGTGCCCAGGGTATTCACAAAGTGCTTAGCTCCAGTCATTGCATTTTGCAGGCAAAGAAATATTCAAATATACCCATACCTGGACGATTGTCTAATTCAGGCAGAAAGCCAGGACATGCTACTAAATCATCTGGCATTTGTAAAGAAACTTCTAACCTCACTGGGGTACACCATAAATGAAAATAAATCTCATCTAGTACCCTGCCAACAAATTGTATTCCTGGGAGCAAGCTTGAACACAACTTCCCAGATGGCTTACCTCACACCAGAGAAACAAGTTTATTTGATGGCCTACTTCAAACTACTGGCCACAAAGACCCAGCTATTTGCAAAGAAAATCCTGCAAGCCCTGGAGTTCATGGCCTCTTGCATTCTACTAATTCCATATGCAAGACTGTATATGAGGAAACTACAATGGTATCTAAAAAGCCTATGGTGTCAACATTCTCAGGACCTGGAATCAGTGATTCCTATCTTTCCTTGTATAAAGACAGAGTTCCTTTGGTGGGCAGAGGCCTGCCACCTCAACAAGGGGCTCCCTTTCAATCTAACCCCTGCCGCCCAAACCCTGACTATAGATGCATCAGACTATGCATGGGGGACTCCCTTGGCAGGGCAGTGCATTCAGAGCAAATGGAACCCAAGTCAGATGCACCTGCATATCAATCAAAAAGAAATGTTAGCTGTACAGAATTCCCTAACAGCCTTCAAGGACCACATTCTTCCAGGACAATTATTGGTAAAGACAGACAACACCACTGTTATGTGGTACATAAACAAGCAGGGGGGAACCCACTCGTACCCTGTCTGCAAATTAGCCATGGCTCTGTGGAACACAGCCTTGAGCTACCAAGTGCACCTACAAGCTCAAGTTCTGCCAGGCAAGCTAAATTCACTGGCAGATGACCTAAGCAGAAATCTAATGGACCCACACGAGGGGAAACTGGAACCAAAGATATTAAACCTTTTGAGAAACAAATGGGGGAATCCAGAGATAGACCTGTTTGCCTCCCCTCAGAACTACCAATTGGACAAATTCTGCACAAGGACTTCCCACAGTCAAGCTTGGAAAGTGGATGCCCTGTCCTTCACCTGGGAAAGCCTCTCAGTTTATGCCTTTCCCCCTCTGCCTCTCCTCCCAAAAGTTCTGCTAAAGATCAAACAGGACAAACCAAGGACAATACTGATTGCACCAGACTGGCCACGCCAGCACTGGTACCCCCTCTTGCACAGTATGTCACTGCTGGAACCATGGCACCTGCCTCAGACCCCTACCCTGCTGTCCCAGCAGGAGGGCCAGATTCTGCACCCTCAACTTCAAACCCTGAACCTTGCAGCCTGGCTAATTCCTTGAGCTCTCCAATAACATCCCTCAGTAAGCAGGTGCTAGATGTCATTCTGGAGGCAAGAAGGCCTAGTATTAGAAAATCATATGCTGAAAAGTGGAAAAGATACTGTTCCTGGAGCCAGACTGAGGGGATGGGCACAACGGTGCCCAACTTACCGCATATTCTTCAGTACTTACCTGAGATGCTCCACAAGGGCCTTTCCTTCTCGTCAATTAAAATTCATGCCTCTGCCATTTCAGCTCATTATAATACTGAATCACCCCTCTTCTCTCACTAAAGCAATTCCTCAGAGGGGCTAAAAATTTAAGACCACCCAGGAGAGCCCCTACTCCAACCTGGGACCTTAACTTTGTATTGGAAAAGCTCACTCTACCTCCTGTTGAGCCAGCTGCAACTGTAGAGTTGAAATTCCTTTCTTGGAAAACAGCCTTCCTTCTAGCCATCACTTCAGCAAGAAGAGTGTCTGAATTACAGGCCCTCATGGCAGTGGAGCCATTCATAATCTTCCATGCAGACAGGGTGTCCCTCAGGACCAATTGTTCCTTTATACCCAAGGTGGTGTCTAGTGCGGCCCTTAATCAGTCCATTCATTTGCCTACTTTTTTACCAAATCCACAAAACAAGGAGATCAAATACTGCACTTTTTGGACGTGCACAGGCAACTTAGATTTTATTTGGACAGGACTAAACCTCTCAGAAAATCTGAACAGCTGCTAGTTGACTTTGCTGCAGAGGCAGAGGGGAAGGCCATTTCAAAGCAAACCATTTCTAAGTGGATAGCCCATTGCATTAATTTTTGCTATAAGTACCATGGAAAACCTACCCCACAGGGGATAAGATCACATTCCACCAGGGCTGCATCTACCTCTACAGCCTTTCTCAGAGGTGTCCGTACCAGGGACATCCTAGAAGCTGCTACCTGGAGCTCTGTACATACCTTCACCAAGCATTACCACATGCCTATTTTTTCTAAATCTAGAGCTGATTTTGCCACTGCAGTCTTGCAGGGATTAATAGCTGGCCCTAATGCTCTCTAACTTCCTCCACCCTTCCTTAGCTTTGGGAATCAACCCAAATGTAATGACTGCAACAGTGAAACACGAAGAACATAGTACAGTTGTGTACACTTACCATAAATGTAGATGTTCGAGTGTATTCACTGTTGCAGTCTTGGTTACACTCCCTCCGGCCCCCTGACTTCTCTTGGCTATACTTTTCTTCTTGTTTAGTGTATTTCAGCTTTATGGTTTATTTGCTTTTTGTTGGAGGTGTATCCTAACATATAATTGCTTTCCATTATGGGGGCACCTGACATCTGGGGCAAGAAAAACTGATGTAATGGCATCGGCTGCATGTTTTATACCCCTGATGACCTGATGTCATGGAAGAAGAGACAGCATCCGATGCAGGAATCCAAGACTTTGATATTCAGGTCAGCTGAGGGCTACCTGCAGGCAGATAACCCAAATGTAATGACTGCAACAGTGAATATACTCAAACATCTACATTTATGATAAGTGTACACAACTGTACTTTTTTACTATTTTGCATGAAATGATGGAGAAAGATATGTAAGAAAAGCTTCGGGATTAAAAGTATGCTTATTTATTGGAAATGATGGGGAAGCAGAAATAAGATTTTTGTAATATACTGTTATGTATCAGCATAGTAGAAAATGGTTTTAAATGGGAAGGAATGGTACATTGCTATTGCATGTTTCTTAAGTTGTATCAGTGCAGGAATCATTAGATATGGTTATAAGGGAGGCTATTAAAAAGGAGAGAAGTGATAGAATGTGAATTACAGAATGTGGGATTTTATCTAGAGATTGATGAACAAGAAATCTGATGTAGAAATGCATTATAAGACATAGGAATAAAGGATATTTACTTGAAAGTTACGATGAAAAGGAAGGACTGGAACATTCTTCTTTTTGTGGCTCTATTAAAGGATTTTTGCAGAAATGCAGCTAAAGATTTGAAGTATGAAAAGTTATAGGGCTTAAGCCTTAAAAATATAATGTACTAGCTGCATGATGATATAACAAAGTAGCAGGGTTTAGCTGTGAAATGTAGTTGACAGATTTGGAGCGGAAGTAAAGAAACAGCTTGGGCAGTAGAAAATGAAATGAAAATAGTTAATAACAAATGGAGATGTCTAGAGTGCTGGATAAAGAAAATGTTTGGAATTAGTTTGTCAATGGTAATATTTTGGGAATTATATGTATTTGTAATTAGATTTGTTTTTCCTAATGCAACTGATTTTTTTTTATTATTTAATAAAGCTACTGTACTGTTTTAATAGATGCTGTGGGTTCTTTAACATCCATCTGTGATAAGCCCAGAAAAGATGGATGGAACTTTGATTTAATATCTCATCTGAAACACAACCACTCAGAAATGCAGCACCCCAGTACTGTACTACAGTTTCAATTTTGGGGCATGAGCTGCAATGGGACTAGCCCCTCCCAACTCCTCCATTCAAGGGTCTCAAGCCTCCACACATTCTTTCTTACAGATTCTAAGTTAAAGGTTATGCAGCCTTGGGACAGAGGGAATATTATTTTTTTACATAGTGATGGTCATTGTTGGAGTTATCATGGAGAACTAAGATTGGTACGAGCTTTTGATGTGCAGACTTAGTTGTGTTTTTCAATTCGGGAAAATGCCATCTGGTGATTGTAATTTTGCAAGTGCCATTTCACTGATATTTCAAGTTTCCATTTCAGGAATGTGTTGCGTGCAGTTTCACTTCAGAATCCTGAAATATCACAATCCTGAATTTCAGAAAACTTCATAATCTGGAAGCCCCAAATCCTGAAAATTCAAAATCCTGAAAACTCAAAATCCTGAATCCCAAAAGACTGAAAACACACAGGATACATATGCTGACTATAGAGAACACAAACCAGATTACATTCCACCAAATATAAGCAGGGGGGCTGCACCCCCCACACCCCCTGCTACTTAAATATATCAACTCCAAGACTGCACTTCACTACACTATCATGAGTTATGTTGTAGTATAGCAAGTTTAAAGGGAATGTTACTAAGGTTACAACAGGCAGTCATGAACACATGTGATGGTATGTTTGCCATTTTTTCTGTGGAGTGCAATCTTGGAGTTTATATATTTAATTAGCAGGGGGTGTGGGAGCGCAGGGGGGCTTGCCCCCCTGCCCATACTTGGTGAAAAGTGCTATCCTTTGTCTTGTATGTGTTTCTCTGTGTCCTTGTACTGGAATATTGTCATTCTTTGTGTCCTGTATATTTTCAGTATTTTGTGATTCACGAGTTTGAGTCTTCAGGATTTTGGGTTCCTGATTATTAAGTTCAGGATTGTGATATTTCAGGATTCTGAAGTGAAACCTTTGCGTGCATATACATTAGAAGAATTTCAGTTTCATTTTTCAGTGCTTCATGTTTCCTTTCATCTTGGATAAATTCTGAACACCTCCAACGATTTTAAGTTCCACACTTCATAGCAGAGTGGTGTATAGTGGTATATTTCTATAATAAGATACTCAATGCCATTCCCAGTAAATAAAATACATATTACTTTTTATTCAGGTCAAACTCCATGTCCATCATCACAGCCATACTAATAATCCTAAACTTGCAAATGCATTTGTGATTAATCCAATATTTGTGAGGCTGTTATTAACTGACAACAAAGCAGTTTTAAATACTATCAGTGTGCATCATTAATTCCAAGAAACATACTTTCCTGGAAAGATCATGCACTGTAGTCTGAAGATTTCCAGGAATTAATGCTACAATACTAGTGAATTTTGAATATGTTAGCATCTAGTCCTTTGTGCAAATGTTTCTGTTTGCTTATTTCAACATGACCATCATGCAAAGCTATATAAAAATAGCCAATTGAACCAGGTGACGCTGGATCTATTAGCATCCTAGGAGCTAGAAGCTAGAAGTTTAGCCAGGGTGGAGTAGATTAGAGTGGACAGTGGACAGAGTAATTATCCTCTGGAAGGTATTCTTTGCACATGGTTAATTTTCACTATGGTGGAGTTGTGGCTAGTTTGCCATGAAGGGAAGCTCAGGGACCTGATCCAAATATTAAGCCAGTCTGTCAAGGCAGGAAGCTGAGATGTCAAGGAGGGGTGACTGTGATGCAGCAAGATGGTCTTCAAAGGAACAAAAAAATACTGTATATGATATTTTAATTTGGACAGTTCCTAAATGATCACTGTGTATCTCTTAATGTACATGTGATTACAGCACTGAATAAAGCCCAGTGTCACAATAGCATCAGAGTTCTTTTGTGGGTTGTTAGCTCATTTTTGTGGTTGCAGTGTAGATCAGGTTGCTGGTCACATACTGAGTCCAACCTAATAAAGTCTGGTCACAAATACTGATCAGTTCCATATTACACCATGCTTTCTGCTGTCTCTCGTCACTACCTGTTCAGAATGCTTCAGAGCTGTGTGAAATATGTATACCTGATCACATGTCCTTCAGATCATTCCTTCTTGAGAAGGTTTGAATAGTCAGGTTACATTACAGAGAGGCAGAGAGGCCAGTTTTTAAAATGTTATGTCTTGCTTATATTCTAGCAGAAATGAAGCATAATGCTGCATTTGGGCAGCAGTTTCAACTAGAATTATTTTTATGGCTGAATTACTCCCAGACAAATCTACTGATCTACCTCTTACGGATGATCACACATATGTTAAGCACTCCTTTGAAAGCTGTTTGGCTGAGACGTCAGAGAAATAAAGAATTTTGTGGATTTCTTCACCTGTTGGTCTTTTTACCTGTTTTGGTGCCGTGGTGCTTCATTTTGTGGTATATTTCAGATATGTTAAGCATGTCTATACACTTGGGGCCAGAAAATGACAGAAGAACATATCTGTTGCTTGTTTGCTTAAGAATAATTGCACTTTCCTGGTTTCCGTCATCTGGAAGCAATCACTGCAGGCCATTAGAGTATCCAGCAATGTTAGGAAGCTTAACCAAGACCTAGGGTGATGCACCATATGTAAGATTTGTTCTTAGCTCAAGATCAAAGCATGTCAGTACTTTCTCAGAGGTGAGCAGCTCTTTGACTGTAAGAATAGCAGGTTGCCGCTCTGTCAGTCTCACCCTCTGACCTTTTTTAGTAACTGATTGAATGGCTGTAATGTCAGAAGATTTTCGGATACTGCTTACTGCAGTAATCAACATAATGTTGCTGTCAGAATGTTTAAATGCATATTATTTATTTTTTTACTTCCTTTTATTTTACTCAATCAGGTTTAACAGTTATGATATATAGTAAGGAAGTGGTTTAAGATTGTTTATGCTTCTTGTTTGTCTAAATGTGTGCTGAGGCACTGAAAGTTTGAATCTTTTATTTGTTTACCTCACCAGTTAAATTACACTCATACACTATCATCTTAAAGGGTTCATATTCTGTGTCATATGGACTTGAACAGCTATGTTCAAGTCATCCCTTGTAAACCAAGTTTAACCTGCAATTTGCACAATATTTGTGGCATTTTACTCAGTTTGACCTGCAATTTGAACTATGAACATTCCCAAATTTGAACCTTCAAAATGGTTTTGCTTTAACGGAAGAGTGTGGTCTATACCCCAAAGTTAAGTATTTGGGAACTTCTAACTATAATTGTTAATGTTAGACTTGAGTTATACTGTAATTATTGCTTTATTGATTTATATAACAACTTTTCATCATGGATAAACTCTGATATAGCAAAGTCAATCATATTTGGAGCAGCAGATGGTCTACTATTGCTGATCACAGCAAGTAACATGACACTGATTTAAGAACTTTTCATTTATAAAAAAAATATATATAAAGAAAACTTCCGACTCTGCCACGTAACCAATATTTAACTTTTTATTGTAATTAAAATAGAACAGAAGGTAAGCTTTCACAGATGCTACCATACGCTTCATCAGACAAATTAAAAGTGTTAGCATCAATGAATTTATAGGGAGGCTTAGCCTATCAGCAACTTAATTAGATTAGTCAATTAACCATAGAAAAGACACATTTAAAAACACATTTAAGAAACCACGTTTAAGAACTGGGCTAAAAACCTTCAATATTTAAAGTGGAAGCTGAATTTATAGTAAAAGTAATTCAACAATTAAAAACCGTCAGAATAAAAACATCATACATATATCAAAAAGTTCATACCAAAATTAAAAGTACATATAAAGTTAATATAAAGTTTCACAGAAAACTAGTTTCTATGAACATTACAGCATAATAATTAATTCTTAAACAAAGTATAAAGCTAGAAGCCCAAGCATATTCAATGGTTCATCAGAATCCATATTAACATTTCTTAATTCTGAGGTGTGTCATAAAGTGTGACTACTCTAAATGTTTATAAGTAAAACTCAGAATTTTAATCAGTTGGTGAACTTTTGAAACTGTGCTGGTATTTGAAGGTGCGTTAATATAGCTGTATTTGTATAATTCAAAAACTTGAAGCTTGAAATTATTTCCAGTAGTGCATGCTAAAATAAAACTAGATATTAAATATATGTACAAGTTTAAAATTTAAAACTTAATTGTTAAGACATCATATGAATGATTAGATTAATAAATAAATAAATAAACGAATGACTAAAATATGTATATAAACTTGTAAATATGTATATGGGAACAGTGTATAAAATGAACACCAATGATAATGATAACATATAATGAAATTCATGTGTAGATGTTTCTAACAATAAATATGAACTATATAAATAGAAGATATATATATGATAAATATATAAATATAAATATAAATATAAAAATGTATATAAATATGAATGTAACTTTAAATTTGAAATGTCAATTATAAATTTCATTGAATGGAGCCTTTTTATATGAAAATGGTAAAGCTTCAAACAGAAGCAAAGCAGTTGTGTGTTCAAGAAGTCAGTATGAAAATGGACTTGAAAATATATAGCATATGTAAACAGATACAAAAATAAAAAATAAAAAATATATATATTTATCCATTGTTTGACTAAGAATGCTAGGTGAAAGACCATTATGCAAGTTATTCCATTGCAGGTTGAATTCATCTTCGATTATTTAAAAAAGATCTAATACTGATATAATTGTTCAGACCAGGTAAATAGTGGCCCCTTAGTCTGAGTATCCATTTGAGTTCATTCAGCTCTAGCTGGTTTGGATAATCACCACCTCGTTCTGTTGCTTCTACTACTTGCAGCACCCTGAATACAAAAGAGTGCGATGGATTCAAAATCACATGTTTAGCCAAGGCATTCAGCTCATTTTTCTTCCTTATATCATATTGGTGGTTGTATACCCTGTTTTTGAGTTTCCTTTTTGTGAGACCTATATAGAATGCGTTGCAATGTTCACATGTGGCTAGATAGACTAAACCCGAGGTGTCGCAATTAGCTCTGAACCTGGGTGTGAATGTAAAATTCAGTTCTGGATGCACAAAAATTTGTTTTTTAGAGATAAATTTGCAATAGTTACAGCTGTGACAGGGATAGGTTCCTAGAAGTTCATTGTTATTTAGGTTATTAAAAGTTAATCTTGGCTTTCTGTCACATAACAGAGATTTGAGGTTTCGATTACTCCTATATACCATGTGTGGAGAGTGACCTACTATACTTTTAGTAGAGTCATCCAACGTTAAAACTCTCCAATTATTGGCTAAAATTCTTTTAATATTCATAAAATCATTAGTATATGTTGTAATAAATGAAACTCTTTCAGTATGATTAAATTTATAGTTAATGTTAGTATGCTTGAGTGCCTGATAGTTAGTTCTGACTTCATTTGGAGTCAGAAATTCTAAGGGCAAAATATTGTTTCTGACTTCCATGACTAAATCATGGTTATATCCTCTTGATAGAAACATATTTACCATTTCATCAGCTTTCTTAGTTAGATCTTGCTTGTCAAGACATATTTTGCTAAGTCTAACAAACTGACTTTTCAAAATCCCTTTAAATGTGTGGCGGGGATGCATGCTGTTATATCTCAAAATTGTGTTCTTCCAGCATTCTTTTTTATAGAGACTTGTTATTAATTTCCCTCCTTTAATAGAGATGCTTGTGTCCAGAAAGTTAACCAATGAGTAGGAGGTTTCAATAGAGAACCTCAAGAAAGTGGTGGTGGTTTCTAAATGAGTTCTAAAGTCATGGAATTCATTGATCGAGCCATCCCAAACAATCAGAATATCATCAACAAAACGCTTATATAGTACAACTTTGTTAAACCAAGGGTGTGAGAAAACATGATTTTGCTCCCAGTGGTGTACAACCAAATTTGCGTACGTGTTTGCACACGGTGTTCCCATGGCTACACCACAAGACTGGAGATAAAGTTTATCATTAAAAACAAAGACATTGTTATTTAGTACTATGTCTAATAGTTGGCATATCATGATAGCTTTATTACCTTTCAAATCATGATGGAATTGTAGTAATTCACGGATGGCATCAATCCCTACATCATTAGGGATTGAGGTAAACAAGCTTTGCACATCCATTGTAATTAAAAGATGAGTATTCTGTATAAATTCAAAGTCCAAAGACTGTATAAACTTGATGAGTTGGTATGTGTCCTTAAGGACTGTAGGTATGGCTTCCAAAAGTGGTCTGAGTGTTTTCTCTAAGAAAACTGATATATTTTCGGTGACCCATTTGGCACCAGACACTATCGGTCTCATGGGTGGGGGTAGAATCCCCTTGTGCATTTTTGGTAGCCCTTTTATTACAGGTATTACTGGGTGTTCAACATAAAAATATTCATATAGAGTTTCAGTTATTTGGCAGCACATAAGCATATCATACATATCATCTCTGATATTCTTAATAATGAGATCTAACTTAGCTTCATCAATTAAAACATAAGTATTATCAGCTTCCAACATATTGAACATATAAGTATTATAATCTGCCGTATTAAAGATGGCTAAGCCTCCTCCTTTGTCAACTGGCCTAAAAGTGAGTGAGGCATCATGTTTCAAGGCTTGTAATGAGTATATATTTCTGCTTGACATATTAAAAAAAGCGCAATGTCTAGTATCATTGTTAAAATAACTATAAAAGTCTGCTTCACATAACTTCACAAACGAATCTATATGAGTAGGCATCACAGGTGTGAAGGAACTTTTCTTCTTGTAAACTGGAATGCTGGGCATATTAGGCATAGAGTTATTGGTGTCTTTGTGAAAGAGCAGTTTCAAACTAACTGCTCGAGCAAAAGAGCGCAAGTCAATCATTAAGTCAGACATTATGCTCCCTCTTGAAGGGACAAAGGAGAGCCCGTTATTCAGTAATTCAATGTCACTTTCAGTCAAGACATAGTCAGATAAATTGAAAAAAAGGTTGCTTACTGTCTCTGCCTTCTCGGCTGATAGGTATTCATCTCCCCTGACAGTTTGCGTTTCCTGCTCTCCCAGCTGTTTCTTCTTCCTTTTTGAAAAGTTGGTTTCCTGATAGGCAAAGGTAAAAAAGGGTTGTTTTCATGATTGCTCTTTTTACTGATAGCTCCCGTGGCAAGTCTTGAGGCTTTTGCGGCATTATTTGCTTCCTGGTTCGGAAGTGGCGTTGAAACAAGCGAAACGCTAGTAACTGAAGCGAATGTCTCTGGTGGTGTAGTGAAAGAATCCTGTGACGTGTCAACAGCAGCGCCAAGCTCAGGTGCCGTGGAACCAATTGCATCTGATGCTATGATTGTACGATCTAGCGGCGCCAAGTTCAAAGCCGATTTCTCAGCTGTAAGTGGATTGTCAAAGGTTCTCGGCCAGATAAACACATTGCCCGTGGAGAAATCTTTGAAATCGCGTTGGAGCTTTTTAGTTTTAATCTGTTGTAGCTTCAGTGCATATGTATTGACTTGATTATATAAATTGTCTAGTTTCAAAGAACAAGATGAGTGGCAGAAGTTTTTTCTGAGGTCAGTGTTAAGATCATTTACCTTGGAAATCAGTTCTGCTTCAAGTGGTTCAAAATACTCTATTAAGAGTTTCATATGCTTGTAGCTTGTTTCGATATTGATATCCTGCCATTTTTTCAGGAGCAAGGGATGTGTATCACCATAAGTAGGCATAACAAGTATGCGCATTCCTCTCGGTATAAGTTTATAGTGAAGGCAAGCCTCTAAATGCTTACGTTGCCAGGCCATTCTCTGTAGTTTGTATAGATCATTCTCTAGTATTTTCATACTAGATTCAAAAAGTTCAATATTAGAAATATCAACGTCTTTTACTGTAGAAGCAGCTACTTTCAGGTCCAGAGCCAATAAAGGGTTCGACTTACTAGAAGTGATAGCTGTCCATTGTTGCTCATTAGTCGATCGCCTCGGTTCCGGATTATAGTCCAACTCTAAATCCATGTTCGCCATAAACGTGTGCAGGTAGGGATCCGAAAAAACAGCAGACAAGTAAAAAACAAGAACGGATCTCTAGATGCCAAGGAGTCAGTAGCTAAAATCTTGCGGTAAATATATATAAAGAAAACTTCCGACTCTGCCACGTAACCAATATTTAACTTTTTATTGTAATTAAAATAGAACAGAAGGTAAGCGCTTTCGCGTATGCTACCATACGCTTCATCAGACAAATTAAAAGTGTTAGTATCAATGAATTTATAGGGAGGCTTAGCCTATCAGCAACTTAATTAGATTAGTCAATTAACCATAGAAAAGACACATTTAAAAACACATTTAAGAAACCACGTTTAAGAACTGGGCTAAAAACCTTCAATATTTAAAGTGGAAGCTGAATTTATAGTAAAAGTAATTCAACAATTAAAAACCGTCAGAATAAAAACATCATACATATATCAAAAAGTTCATACCAAAATTAAAAGTACATATAAAGTTAATATAAAGTTTCACAGAAAACTAGTTTCTATGAACATTACAGCATAATAATTAATTCTTAAACAAAGTATAAAGCTAGAAGCCCAAGCATATTCAATGGTTCATCAGAATCCATATTAACATTTCTTAATTCTGAGGTGTGTCATAAAGTGTGACTACTCTAAATGTTTATAAGTAAAACTCAGAATTTTAATCAGTTGGTGAACTTTTGAAACTGTGCTGGTATTTGAAGGTGCGTTAATATAGCTGTATTTGTATAATTCAAAAACTTGAAGCTTGAAATTATTTCCAGTAGTGCATGCTAAAATAAAACTAGATATTAAATATATGTACAAGTTTAAAATTTAAAACTTAATTGTTAAGACATCATATGAATGATTAGATTAATAAATAAATAAATAAACGAATGACTAAAATATGTATATAAACTTGTAAATATGTATATGGGAACAGTGTATAAAATGAACACCAATGATAATGATAACATATAATGAAATTCATGTGTAGATGTTTCTAACAATAAATATGAACTATATAAATAGAAGATATATATATGATAAATATATAAATATAAATATAAATATAAAAATGTATATAAATATGATTAAGATTGTTTATGCTTTTTGTTTGTCTAAATGTGTGCTGAGGCACTGAAAGTTTGAATCTTTTATTTGTTTACCTCACCAGTTAAATTACACTCATACACTATCATCTTAAAGGGTTCATATTCTGTGTCATATGGACTTGAACAGCTATGTTCAAGTCATCCCTTGTAAACCAAGTTTAACCTGCAATTTGCACAATATTTGTGGCATTTTACTCAGTTTGACCTGCAATTTGAACTATGAACATTCCCAAATTTGAACCTTCAAAATGGTTTTGCTTTAACGGAAGAGTGTGGTCTATACCCCAAAGTTAAGTATTTGGGAACTTCTAACTATAATTGTTAATGTTAGACTTGAGTTATACTGTAATTATTGCTTTATTGATTTATATAACAACTTTTCATCATGGATAAACTCTGATATAGCAAAGTCAATCATATTTGGAGCAGCAGATGGTCTACTATTGCTGATCACAGCAAGTAACATGACACTGATTTAAGAACTTTTCATTTATTTTTCTTTTCTATGATACTAGCTACAAACATGACAAGAAACCAATTTTAGTTGTTTTTCTTTTTCTGAATATGCTGTATGTTAAATGATTGACCAAGTCAATGGTCAGCTTGATTTCTATTAGGAGTCTTAAAGCAGTAGAAAGAGGCATCATAGGTTTATAGGCGTTTACTAGGCTAATGATCTATGAAGATGCTAAGGAACCTGTCCTTGCATTCCTGTGGTAGGTTTTAGCCCTTCTATTTGCATACCACTAATCAAGATTTGAGTAGATATGTTGGGGCATTTGTTTTTCCTCCTTTCTTTTAAAGGTGAGAACATGACAAATGATTCACTGTCAAGGATACTAGTTAATAGCAGATTTTCTTGTAGTAAAAATCATAACAGGGAGCAGGACCTTGAACTTTCAGCCTAATTATTATTTTTATCTTTTGCACGCATATTTGGTTTTACCTGTATTGAAACAGGTTTTAATAGAATGCAATGTCCTGTTTAGGAGCAAGAAATTCATTTTTCACATGCACCTGAGGAAGCTATTGAGCTCCATATCTCACTAAGTGTTTAGATTATGATTAATCATGTCATTTAATCAAAACACAATTAAATTTTTGCCATGTCACATACCCAAAAAGCAACATTCAACTTCCTTGCTGAAGAATTCTGGATGAGGCCAAAAATAATGGTGGGGCAAAGATACAAAATCAGAGACAATTTTAAAATATTAGACTAAATATACAGGCTTTCCATCAGCATACATTTTTCTGAACAATAAGAAGTATGAAACTCTAATGTCAGATATTACTGATTGACTGTAATCCTCTGTGATTTATCAGTAAAATCAAAAAAATGATGACAGAGAGAGCAAAAATATGAGACAAAAATCATGGACATTCTGTACACTTCTGGGCAGCTGAGAAGCATACCCGAAACATCTTGGTAAATGATTGCTTGCTTGCAGGCGGGAGTCACTATATGGGTGGATCTAACTTTTCACGAAATCCCACTTTTAATCTTGTCAGTAGAGAGAAAAAAGTAATTGTGAACAAAAAGACTTTAATTGTATGTAAGGAGTGGTTGACAACCCATTCTGGCCATTTGCCTGCCTTCTGTATAAGCTGTAGTCTCATTTGCCTGCCTTCAGTATAAGCCATAGTCTCATTTGCCTGCCTTCTGTGTAAGTCGTAGTGTCATTTGCCTGCCTTCAATGTAAGCTGTAGTCTCATTTGCCTGCCTTCAGTGTAAACCATAGTCTCATTTGCCTGCCTTCAGTATAAGCCAGAATCTCCTTAAGCAGTGGTTTATTTATTTATTAACAAGCAGTTTTGATTTCAGTCTCTGTTTATGATGCCTTCACTACTTCAACAAGGCTATTCAAGATATATGTAGTATTTGCAGGCGATACTAATTCACTGCATCTCCCTTCAGTGATTTGCATCTTTTATCTACAATTTTTTCAGTTTTCATGGTTTTCTGTCTCTTTTCAGAATGCATCCACTCTGATGTTGTTAATTCATGTGTGGTATGTTTATGTTTCTATCATACCGTGTCACCTCCATACATATTAGTTTGCTGTACACCTTCTTTATATAGCTTCTAGTGGTTTCTTGTGAAGTCAGTGAACCTTATTTGTTGCCCTTTTGTGTATTCCCTCAGCCATGCCTACTCCAAGAAAAATGTGGTCTCCACACTAGGCACAGCATTGCAGCTTTTTGTATAAAGCAATAACTTTTGGTTTTCAATTGCTAATATGACTTCCTCTGCGTATCTGTGTGTGCTTTTGTTTTCATCTTGCCACACCACTGCTTCCTTATCATTTGATCATCTAATATAAGTATCCCCTTGTCTTGTTCTGTTTTCCTGGTGCTACCTAATATAAGTATCCCCTTGTCTTGTTCTGTTTTTCTGGTGCTACCTAATATAAGTATCCCCTTGTCTTGTTCTGTTTTTCTGGTGCTACCTAATATAAGTATCCCCTTGTCTTGTTCTGTTTTTCTGGTGCTACCTAATATAGGTTCATAGGTTCATAGGTTCATACTAGGCTATCTGCCCGAGGGCATTTATAAGCCTAGCCCATCGTTTTGTGGCTTACGCCACCCCTTTAGTATGGGGAACTATACCCATTATTTTGGTGTGCCTCTGTCGAGCAGTGACACTGAGGTAATTCCTGGGGTATATCTGCGATCTCCCATCCATTGGTCAAGATTTCTCTTGAACAAGGCCAGCGAGGTGCTCTGCCTCACATGTACCGGGATTTTGTTCCACAGCATAGGGAGTCTTTGGGTGATGAATCTATCCCTCCAGCACGTCCTATTAATAGCCGTGTCGAGGTTTAAGTCTCCCCTTGTGGCTCTGATGGATCTAGATTTTTGAGGTGAAGCATATTCATCAAATCTGGGTTTGACATGGCCTTGTATGTTAGGCAAAGGTCACCTCTGAGCAAGCGGTGGCGACTGAATAGAGCTGGAGTTCTTTCAGTCGGGCAGCATAGGACAGATTTTTGAGACCCTTTATCCTTTTGGTGAGGAACTTTTGTCCTCTCCAGCTGCTGCAAGTGTCGGGTCAGATACATTAATGGGGCATTGTACTCAATCATTGGTCTGATGAGTGATGAGTAAAGGGAGACTATTACCTCCCTTGATCTAGATGAGAATCCCTTCATGATAAGGTGGGCAATGTAGAAGGACTTCCTAACTACTTTAGCTACATGGGTGTCGAATGACAGACTACTATCAACCTGGGTCCCCAGGTCCTGATAACTTCTTCTGTGCTCAGTGGATTGCCACCTATTTGGTAGCTAGTAACCTTGTTTTTCCCGAAGGTATGACTATGCATTTTTGGCATTTAACTTTAGGCCTCTGGCACCAGTTATCCGTTTCTGTGAGACCCTTCTGAAGGATATCTGTGTCAGATGTGTTTTCTACTATGGCCCAGTTTGCAGTCATCTGCAAACTTTGTCAGCCATAACCCTCCTGTGTTTGCTTGTACTTCGGAAAAGTAGATGCCAAACAAGAGTGGGCCCAGGACTGAGCCCTGTGGGACACCACTTGTGACAGGCTTTGAGTCTGACATGGCGCCAGCAACTCTGACCCTGTGGGTTCTGTCACTCAGCCAGTTTGCAACCCATCTTGTGATGTATGGGTTAACATTTAAGCTGATGAGTTTTTCAATGATACCCGAGTGGGGTATTGTATCGAAGGCCTTAGCCAGATCGAGGTAGGCTGTATGGACTGCCCTTGTCTTGTTCTGTTTTTCTGGTGCTACCTAATATAAGTATCCCCTTGTCTTGTTCTGTTTTCCTGGTGCTACCTAATATAAGTATCCCTTGTCTTGTTCTGTTTTCCTGGTGCTACCTAATATAAGTATCCCCTTGTCTTGTTCTGTTTTCCTGGTGCTACCTAATATAAGTATCCCCTTGTCTTGTTCTGTTTTCCTGGTGCTACCTAATATAAGTATCCCCTTGTCTTGTTCTGTTTTTCTGGTGCTACCTAATATAAGTATCCCCTTGTCTTGTTCTGTTTTCCTGGTGCTACCTAATATAAGTATCCCCTTGTCTTGTTCTGTTTTCCTGGTGCTACCTAATATAAGTATCCCCCTGTCTTGTTCTGTTTTCCTGGTGCTACCTAATATAAGTATCCCCTTGTCTTGTTCTGTTTTTCTGGTGCTACCTAATATAAGTATCCCCTTGTCTTGTTCTGTTTTTCTGGTGCTACCTAATATAAGTATCCCCTTGTCTTGTTCTGTTTTTCTGGTGCTACCTAATATAAGTATCCCCTTGTCTTGTTCTGTTTTTCTGGTGCTACTTTTCTTCCTTTTGTGTATTACTTTCACAGGCTTCTGTTTCCCAGATGCACACTTTGATTTCACTTTTCTTTCCTGCTGTAGCATTCTAGACTGTATTGCTAACCCTTTCCAGACCTTCTTAAGTATCAGTCCTGCTGCTTATGTTATCAGCAAAATAAGGCCTAACACATGTATTCATGTATACATTGACTTTGGTTTTAAGTCAAATGGCAGTGTTGCAATGAAAAAGCCATTAAATTGCATGGATGCATGTATAAGTTAGGGTATTAAAATTAGTATTGTCTCTGTACGGAACTTTGGAAATCTACGTGTGTGTATGTATTCAAAGTTGTTTCCCTTTAAGTGCAGATATTTTTGCACTAAAGGAAGAAACGCAAATATAATAGATTGATTTTTTCACAGTTATGGGGTGTAAAAGCTAAGTGTGTAACAGCAACAACTAGCAGGATGCAGATACCCTACATATGGGGCTAGTGGTAGCAGTTCACACTGCACACAGCAAGAATCCAATCATTTTTTTAATTTTCTTTTCTTCATTTGAAGGCAGGCACCTTACCTCCCAATGAATGTCTTCTAATACTTCTACCATCCTAACAATGGTATCCACCAGTCAGAAGTAGTTCCTTTAACCCTTGTTCACTGCTTCTTTCCATGGAGTTTCCTCTAGGGATATTCCAGGTTCCCATCATTCTCCCAAGTCTTCTATAGCAGGTCAGCATAAGAACTACGTTGATCTAAGGTTCAGGTGATGTACCACTGTTGCACTGCTCTCATTCGATAACAACTCTCTGTGCTCCAGCTGCATCTTTTTCCTGACAATCTATAGAATAGTGATGCTGAGGTTTAGGGTCCTTGAATGAAATAGGTTGTCTCAGAATTCTGGACAGCTCTGCTCAGATCAGAGACCTAGCCTACCTCAGTTCATATATGTGCCTTCTTATGGGAAATGTATTTTACATGGTTCCCATTTCAGAGCAGTTTTTATGGATTATTGTCAGTTTATCATCTGTTTGCTTCTTAACTGCCACATTGCTCACTTGTTAACCCCATTTAATGTCACTCATTTGTTATTCACTTGATTTCTGTTTATTTTAAATTATTTTCCTTTTTATACCTCCCTAAAGGTTAGAGAAATTTCCAGTTCATTCAGAAATTTATTTATTTTTAAGCAGTGGGATCTACAGCACTGGATGCAATTTACTGTTTCCTGGGTGGAATTTACTATTCTCTGGAACTCCTATCTTCAACACCAATGTCTTGCTACAGCAGTACTTTACTGCTGTTACACTGAGCTCTTCCTGTCAAAATAAACATAAAATTAGTTTTGAGAGAGTGGAGGGACTGAATAGCTGGGATGGGAAGAACACAATGGCGAAATGTGGAGTTGCTAAATGACTACTACTGTCAGCATATGGCCAAAGAACACTGCTGACATGGGCTATGGCTAACACTAGGCACACCCAAATAAGCTTCACACTGAACAATTAAAGACCAGAGTTATGAACACTAACTTTCCAAAAATGTATCCACCTCACTGTCACCCAGTGCCTTTACAGTGCCTTCCAGTGCTACCTTACCAAAAGTAAATGTATCCTTATGAAAACTAATACACACGCGCGCACACACACACACACACACACACACACACACACACACACACACACACACACACACACACACACACACACACAAACACATTTTCTAAGGAGGAGCTAATAATATCCTTTTCAGTGCCACTACATTTTATTTTATTTTTTATTTATTTTACATTTGTTGACCGTGATAGTCCGACTGGATGCATGTTCATTTTCAGCGGTGGGCTGGGGAGAAAAGCTCCAAGGGTATGCAGATACAACATTAGATAATACCAGCATTACATATTACATGTTCTTGCTTACCAGGTAGGCCTATCTAGCACATCAAGGTCGTACTTAGTGTGTACCTTCTTAAAATGTACTGACAGTTCTATAAACTTATAGTAGCTATAGATATGCAGTATGTCTCACCAAAAGGCAGATGCCAAACGTTATAATTCACAAGTTTCACACAAATACCATTATGTAGATATACCAGTAAACACTCGGCCATAATCAATTGAGATAGAATAATGGAAGTATTTAATTAAAGAAATCAAGTACAGTTTGAAAATTAAACATGCAAATAATTGTAAACATTTGCAAAAAGACATTTTTAATTAAGGTTTTGAACAGATGATAGAAAAACTCTACCTCACAGCTGTCTACCATCAGCACTAACTGATGATAACCATAATTTATCTTTGACTTTATGACCATTTTTTTGCCATTATAAAAGAAAAAGGACAGATTGATTGACATGAGTGTACCCAGCTTTCTTAAAAGTACAACAAACATTCTAACAGGAAAGCACATTGTGACTGGAATACCTGCTGAGCTGATTTTCAGTGAAAATTCTCATTTTATTTGAGGAAAGCTGTAGAGGGATGCTGGGGAATGAGTCTCTACTGGAAGCATTTAGTTACTACACTTCTTATTCAACAAATCCCTCATTTCTTCATTAGTTAGAGAAGATGTCCTTCAAGGATGCAACTGCAGTCCTGACATATGGGTCGTCCTGCCTCAGGCAGCCCTTCGGTCGGCCGGATTCCAAAGTCTGGGTCCGGCGTCGGCTGATGTCGCCCTTTCCCCGACGTCAGAACGCCTGGGGTATAAAAGCGTCAGCCGACGCCATCTTCTTCAGTCTTTCTTGCCGCACGGCGCCCGAAGCAGAAGCAGTTCGCAAGTGCCGGTCGGCCAGCTCCTGTGTTTTCAGCTACTGAAGTCTTCAAAAAAGCGGGGACCTTATCTTGCCTCAGCCGATGTCAGATAAAACTGTAAAAGTTAATAATTGTTTAACTTGTGGGAAACAAATACCTCATAAGGATTTCCACTCTTACTGCTTACTCTGCCTAGGCCCAGAACACAACGTCTCGGCCTGTACAGCTTGTGCTTCTTTCAATAAACGCACTCTTAGGTGTCGGTCAGAGTTATCACAGGATTATTTTGGGGAAGATTTCTGTTATATCATGCCGTCGGAGCTTCAGGACAGCACATTTACCTAAAAAACGGAAGGATAAGGACCGACACTCGCGGTCTGCGGTCTCGACGGACACCACGCTTAGGCCTACCGCGAGTGTCTCGGTCTCCTCTGAGCCGGTTTCACAACTGCTACAGACCGACGACACCGCCCCACCAGTTACTTCGGTACCGGAGGCCAGCTTGGTGCCGGTTTCTGTTCTCCCCTCCGAGACCGTAGCCCAGGATATTTCTGACACCATTTCAGTGGATAAGACTACTCCAGCACGTGGGGCTGCCAGGCCTCCAGTGTCTATGTCCATTAAGGCCTACACACGTGCTAAGGCTGCCAAACAGGCTAAGTCTCTCCCTCCAAGATCTGTTTCTCTGGGATCCACTTCTGGTTCTCAAATTTTAAGTTTAGCTGAGGACCTTATTTCTTTAATTAGGGGTTCTCAGCCACATCCAGATAGAGGCTCTCAGCCACCTTTTGTCAAGAGGCCTAGGGTTGAGCAGGTAGATCCCGAGTCCTCCGATGAGGCCTCAGGTGATTCTGCACATTCAGACTAACAGGAGGAGGCCTTACCGGCCTACGAGGATTCTGATGCGGAGAAATCCATTCCCTCTGCTTCTCCTCCTGAGGAGTTTTCCTTTGGGGAAACACTTCATTCCATGAGGGAACACTTCAAATGGCAAGGCCAAGAATACTCAGATTCTAGGAAAAGGTTAAGAGAATTTTTAAAGCTACCTCAGCATAGACCCTTAGCTATTCCTCCAGTTTTAAATGTTTTAGATGATGTGTACTTAGAATCTAGTGTTTCCTGACTCCCCCCTGCTCCTGTCAAGCCAGACAGGTACTACAGGGTCCCAGACACACATCAATTTCTGTATAAGGGCCATACTGCTGACCCTGAAACTATTTCTCAGGGGCCTAAAGGGGTTTCCTCCACTACTGCTAAGAATCCACTTCCTTCGGAAAGAGATTCTAGGGCTATAGAAAGGTGGGGCAAGAAAGTATATACATCTTCCACCCTTTCTATGCGAGCATTAAATTGTCAATTTCATATAATTCAGTATCAGGAATACATGTTGGATGACTTACAAAAGAAATTGGCTTCCCCTGAACCATTAGATAGAAAAGGGTTACAGGAATTGGTTCATAATACTCAGCAGGTTAGCAGCCATTTCCTTCAGTGTGGATATGATGCATTGGAAGCTTCATGTTGAGCAGCAATGACAGGTGGGGTCATATGCAGACATGCTTGGTTAAAGGAACAAACATTGCCAGACCATGTGAAAATTAAGCTTTTGGATGCACCACTAGAGAAACATAAGCTATTTGGTGCTACTGCACAAGAGGTTTTAAAGAAAATAGAGGAAAAGGCAAAATCAGTGCAAACAGTTAAAGATTTCCTCCAGGTACAGCCTCCAAGATTCAGCAGGAATTGGCCTTCTAAGCATTGGGCCTTTCCAGACACAGACAAATTTCAAAGAGGCAAAAACAGACGTGGCAGAGGTAGAGGGCAAACTCGAGGCTCCTACAGAGGACGCCAATGGCAGCCTCTGAACCAGAGAGGTGGGGCAGGACCTTCCACTGCTCCGCAGGGACAATCTCAATGACTTGACTTTGACTCCACCATCCAGGGCTCAATTAGAAGCACCTTTGGGCAGAAAATTATCTTTATTCTCACAAAATTGGCACAATATTACAAAGGACAAATGGATACTGGACATAATAGACAAAGGATACAGATTCCATTTTCATACACTGCCAACAAGACATGGCAGGCCAAACCTGCCACCAAATCAAAGGGCAGAGACACTCAAACAAATAACAAACCTACTTCAAATAAGAGCAATAGAAAAGGTTCCTTCTGCAGAACAAGGCCAATGATTTTATTCAAGACTGTTCCTTGTTCCAAGAAAAGAAAACCAATGGAGACCCATTCTGGACTTGTCCGCACTGAATACTTACCTTATTGTGCCAAAATTCAAAATGCTGACTTTACAGCAACTCCTTCCTATCCTGGGCAAGGGGTCTTGGCTGGTAACTCTGGACCTCAAGGAGGCATACCTGCATGTCCCAATCAGACAAAGTTGCAGAAGATACCTCAGATTTCTTGCAGGCTCAGAGCATTATCAATTCTCAGCATTGCCCTTTGGCTTATCTACTGCCCAGAGTGTTCAGGAAATGCCTGGCATCAGTAATTGGACATTGCAGAATCCAGCGGATACAAATAGACCCTTACCTGGACGACTGCCTTATACAAGCAGACAGCCAACAAGCCTTGTTAAAAAACTTGGACTGTCATTCACCTACTGCAGGCCTTGGGATACACAGTCAATATTCAGAAATCAAGTCTCGTACCATCCCAACAAATACCTTTCCTGGGTGCCACACTGGACACAAACACCCAGATGGCGTTTCTGACAAAAGAAAAACAAAAACAATTACCAGAATACTTCAGAAAATTAGCAACACACACCCAGATGACTGCAAG
This sequence comes from Protopterus annectens, assembly GCF_019279795.1. Taxonomy (NCBI): domain Eukaryota; kingdom Metazoa; phylum Chordata; order Ceratodontiformes; family Protopteridae; genus Protopterus; species Protopterus annectens. Next base: position 1,000,941,861 of record NC_056732.1, on the reverse strand, counting down.
GAAAATCCTGCAGGCCCTGGGTTTCATGGCATCTTGCATTCTTCTGATTCCACACGCAAGGCTGCATATGAGGAAACTACAATGGTATCTAAAAAGTCTATGGTCTCAACACAGCCACAGCCTGGAAGCATTGATCCCACTCATTCCATGCCTTCAAAAGGAATTCCTGTGATGGGCTCAAGCAAGCCAGATAAACAAAGGTCTGCCTTTCAGCAAGCCTCATACAAGTCAAACCATAACAACAGACGCCTCAGACATGGGGGGGCACATGGAGGGCAGATGCATTCAAGGACAATGGACACAAAAAGAAAAGCACCTGCACATCAACCAAAAAGAAATGCTGGCAGTGATACATGCAATCAAGGCCTTCGAAAAGTTCATGCATCAGGGCCATCTACTAATAAAGACAGACAATACCACAGTTATGTGGTACATAAACAAGCAAGGAGGTACCCATTCCTACCCTCTTTGCAGACTGGCAATGAATCTCTGGGATATTTCCCTATAATTGAAAATAGAGCTACAATCCCAGTTTGTACCAGGGAAGGACAATGTTCTGGCGGACAGCCTAAGCAGAAACATCATGGATCCACACGAATGGATGTTGCATCCAGACATTTTCTTACAAATAACTCAAGCATGGGGAAGGCCGGACATAGATCTTTTTGCCTCCCACCTCAATCACCATCTGAAAAAGTTTTGCACAAGGACATACCATCCTCAAGCATGGAAGGTGGACGCTCTCTCCTTCATTTGGAACTCTCTAACACTATATGCCTTCCCACCTCTTCCTTTGATGACCAAGGTGTTACTAAAGATCAAGACAGAGCAACCGAAAGTCATTCTGATAGCTCCAGACTGGCCAAGACAACACTGGTACCCACTGCTACGGAGCTTGATACACACCAATCCATGGCTCCTTCCTCAAAGGCCACTTCTTCTGACACAGCACAATTACAGGACACTACACCCCAGCTTGAAAACATTGAAGCTGACAGCTTGGAAGATTCCATGACTATTCCTCAGGATACTCTTCCCGAAAGGGTAAAAGATATCATCCTGGAGGCGCGCAGACCTTCCACTAGTAAAACATACTCAGAAAAATGGAAGAGATTTCTTATCTGGAACAGCAAAAAGGGTCAAGACCCATCAGTGATGAGCATTCCACAGATCCTAGAATATTTGGCTTAAATGCTCCACAATGGCCTTTCATATTCTTCCATAAAAATACATGCTTCAGCAATATCTGCCAAATGTAACACTGATCCGCCTGCATTTTCTCACCCATTGCTAAGACAGTTTCTAAGAGGTATAAAGAACATCAACCCTCCAAGGAAACCACCAGTGCCTGCATGGGACCTCAACTTCATGCTGGAAAAATTAACTCTTCCTCCCTTTGAACCAGCAGTATCTTCAGAGTTGAAATTTCTGTCTTGGAAGATAGCTTTCCTTCTGGCAGTAACCTCAGCAAGAAGAGTCTCTGAACTACAAGCCCTTATGGCAATACAAACATTTCTCATTTTTCATCAGGACAGAGTTTCTTTGAGAACCAATCCATCATTCATGCCAAAGGTGGTATCCAGGGTGTCCCTGAATCAAGCTATTCACCTGCCTACCTTCTTTCCCAATCCTCAAAATAAAGGAGAGAGACTTCTGCACACCTTGGACATACACAGACAGTTGTGCTACTACTTGGACAGAACAAAGTCTTTCAGAAAATCTGACCAGCTTTGTGTAGCTTGCGCTGCTGGATTGCAGGGAAAAGCAATTTCCAAACAGACAATTTCTAAATGGATTGGAAATTGCATTCGATTCTGCTACTCTTTTCATGGAAAAACTGTGCCAGCTGACATCAGGCCACATTCCACCAGAGCTACAGCCACCTCCACAGCCTTCTTAAGAGGAGTGGCAACAAAGGACATTTTAGAAGCTGCTACATGGAGCTCCGTGCATACATTTTCCAAACATTACAACCTGCCTTTATATTCCAGATCCAGAGCAGGGTTTGCTTCTGCAGTCCTGCAGGGCATTTTAGCTACACCATCTTTGTCTTAGTGCCTACCACCCCCAGGTTGGCTATGGTATTCAACCCATATGTCATGACTGCAGTTGCATCCTTGAAGGACATAGTACAGTTTTGTACCTACCATAAATGTAGATGTCCGATAGGTATGCAACTGCAGTCAGGTTTTCCCTCCCACCTACCCCTCTGTGGTATTCTTTTGTGTTTCTACCCCCTCATTTTAGCTACCTGGGGTAATCTTTTATGGTGTATTTGTTTTTATGTTGTTGTACTTGTCTGGAATTTTTTCTCTATTTTCAAAATTTAGCCTTCCTTAGAGGGCACCTGGCATCTGGGGCAAGAAACACTGAAGAAGATGGCGTCGGCTGACGCTTTTATACCCCAGGTGCTCTGACGTCGGGGAAAGGGCGACATCAGCCGACGCCAGACCCAGACTTTGGAATCCGGCCGACCGAAGGGCTGCCTGAGGCAGGACAACCCATATGTCAGGAATGCAGTTGCATACCTATCGAACATCTACATTTATTGTAGGTACAAAACTGTACTTTTTGACCCTTCTCTTTCTGTTGGGTCAAAATTCAAAATTTTAAATCCAAATAACCTCCCCCTGAACAAAGCTGCATAGATAACCAGAAAATTTGGCTACATGGTTTTGGATAGGAAGTAGTAGTTTAAGAAGCTTAAGTTCTGTTAATATCTGTGGAAGGAAGGCAGTTTTACTTTCAAAGCGCCGCTGCATTTTCTACAGCAAAAATACAATTATTTGTTCTGTACAGCATATTGTGCATCCTTGCTGCATTTTTACTGAAAAAAATAGTTAACAGATGTTATGTTTTTTTTTTTTTTTTACATATTAGCTTAATTTTACTGAAAACAAACAAAAATGCCTTTTTTGGGGGTGGGGGCAGGCTATGGCTGGATTTTGCCGTCACTCACTTGATGAGCAAGTCAAGATACTTTTTATCATTTCCATCTGACATTTCTTTGTCTCACTAGTTAATACTGTCCTTTATTGTCTGCACAGCAACTTCCTAATATGTTAATCATGTCCTTGGCAAGATTGATAGTAGACTGCAGTGTCATCTCTATAAGCAGAGCATAATCTCCAGCTGCTTCCAGGTTGTGATCTATTAGCCTTTGGAAATATCTGGAGTATTTTCCATCCCAAAGTGTATTTTGGTAAACTTGTACAGTCCAAAAAGAGTAAACAAATGTGGGATCTCCCCTGTTGCAGTTTAAAGGGCATTTGCCACTTAATTCTATAGTCACATTTATAGTAGTAAGGTTCCCTCTGTCCTTTTCAAGGTGTAAGCATGCAGCTGTGTTTAAGTGCTTAGTTTCCCATAGTCTACAGTGACCCTGCTGATCACATTGCACTTTGGCACCAACACTACTGGTGAGGTGCGGAAAATGTTAGATGCCAGAATTACCACTTAATCAGACTTCTTCTGCAGTTCCTCCAGCATGGTTTGCTTGACTCACTCTGCACCCTGTGAGGACCCTGTTTGATTGGCTGTTGGTTCTCATTGTCTATATTATGCTCCACCATATAGGTCCAGCCGGGCTTAGCAATAAGCATGCCACCAAATTTCTCTGATACTGCTCAGATTTCCAGAACCTAGCTAGGAGAAAGCTGCTATGAAAGCACTGCCAAATTCAACAAGGTTGTAACCTGATGGGTTTATCCTATCTCCCAGAAGAAATTCTAGTCCCTCTCCTTGTAGTGGGTGAGACAACATAAGGCACTCATTTCTATCATCCCCTGCTCTGGATCCTCTAGGGCTGTAGCTGTTAATCAAACTCGGGTCAGCTGTGTCATAGTCGGGGCTTTAACACTCTATACCACTGAGCTGGAGATATTTATTGTTTAAAATACGTAGCCTGGACTGAGTTATTTTTTGGCCAGATCCACTGCAGTAATTGTGAAAAGATTATTAGCATGCAAAAAGCAAACCGTTACAGTAAAATATATGCAAGAAGTAGCAGCATATTACGAGTTAGACTGTAAGACCACTTGTCCAACCAAATCGAGTAGATAGTGTTCAAATTTAACTTGCCTATGTAGTATCGAGTATCAGTGACTTGATTATGTTACTAGAACTACTGTAGACATTTTCTTCAAAAGTGAATGATATTAACCAAAATTTCAGCATTCCATTTGCTCCTGAACTTCTTTGTTCAAGTATTAGGTAGGTCCATATTTTTGGTGTGTATGCAGAATATGTTCTTTTGCTTCCCTGTAGTACAGGTGAAGGTAAAAGAGGTGCATATTTTGAAGAAGCAGAGACTGTTAGAGAAGGAGTGATGGCCTTTCGCTTTAATAAATTGGTAAGGGGTAGGCAGCATTTCTGAAACAGTAGCCTAATATATAAGTGAAGACATTAGGAGTCATTAGCTTGACTAAGTATAGAGCACTGGTGTTCCTTATTAGGTTCCTAACTGCATTTATAGGCAGTTAGTGAAGGACTAGGCAGTAAATGGGCAGTCATATTCTGCTATAGGAAACAGTACACCTTTGCATAGGGTCATTCTTTCTTCTTTGACCAATAGGTTACTAATTTTTTCAGATGTCCTCAGGAGGGGTTGTGGGTTGGGAGATGGCATAATGGTAAAGGTGTCTACCTTACAGTCACAAGGTACAGGGTTTGATTCTCACCTTTGGGAAGCGTGGCTAGGCTTAAAAAGACCCCCTGGGGTTGTTAGCCTAGTAATTACCTATTAACCTATGAGTGTATTTGCTTGGATTAGCACCTCTTGAAAGAGTGTAGAGTAGAACAAGTGTGAATCTAGCCATAGACCAATGTATCTGTATCAGAAGTAATAATGGTACAACCCACCTTTATCTACTTCATCATTTTTGGGATTCTGAAAAGCATGCTGGAAGTTTTCTTGAAGTTCATAGCAAGCCCCATGTCTGCAAACCACTTGTGCATCTTCACCAGGCTGAGTGAAGACACTTCAGAAAAGTTGCTGAGAGACCTGTTTGAGGACTACATAGTCAAATTATCAGCATAAAAATGTGTTCTTTTGTTTGAGTTTGGGTTGGTTTAAGACCAAGCATTAGTAAGGGTTGTGAATAGGAGTGGGTGAAACCCAAATCTGTAAAAAAGCACAGATGGAAGCTGTAAGTGATTGACAGGATGTGCTGTTACACAATACCTTGTGGGTATTATTATCCTGCAGGTATGTACTGAAGGAGTTCAGCTTGATCCTTTTAACACTGTACACCACACGTTCAGAAAGGGGTTCCTGTTGCTGTACAGGATCAGATGCTTGATCACCTAGCCTGCTACAGCACCCCAAACACATCCCTAGACTCTCTCTCTAACTTCCTAAGCACCCTGGAATCTATCAAGGTCCAACCCAATACTCACATACTGGGTGATGTAAACTACCCTTCCATCAACTGTGAAAACTATTCAAGTACCAATGTACAGGCCCAACGCTTTCTGGACTTTATCAATTCCAGTGCCCTGGACCAGCTCATTCTGACCCCTACTTGAGGAAGCAACATCCTCGACCTGGTTATCACCAACATGGGAGACCACTGCTCCACACCTATAGTCAATACCACCCTGGTTAAATCTAACCACAAACTGATCACCATGGAAATCTCCATCTCACCTACTTCCCCCCTGCTAAGGTGACCACCCTGAAAAAGTTCTCTAAAGCCTCCTAAAAACAGAGGTGGCAAACTTCTTGGCACCCATGTCAATGGAAAATAGCTGCATGACTGCCAAATCATACACCAATGCACTGTACAAGCATGTACACAAATGCATGGACCTTGCCATACCAAATAGAAGTAAGAAGCTCTCCTCCAAAAAAAGAAAGCCAATCTGGTGATCCTCCACCATCAGTAAACTCTACAACAGAATGAAGAAACTGTTGCAAAAAAAATGAAGTCACAAGACTGGAAAACCTCAATTATCAGTCTCAACAAAAAGCTGAGATCCCTTATCAAACTCTCTAAAGCCAGCTATGAAGGCATAATTATGGCTGATACCAAAAAAACAAAAACAACCACAAAGCCTTCTATAGCTATATCAGAAACCTCAAAGGCAATACCCAGATGTGCTCTGAGTTATTGCACAATGGCACCAACTATACTGAGCCAACAGATATAGCCAACATACTGGCAGACAGATTCAGTGCCAACTTTACCCCTCTTCCCCCCTCCCCCCAAGGGCCTTGTCACAATATCAGAAGAAAGCCTGGTACCCCCCATTTCATCAGCACAGGTAAAAGCTGCATTGTCCAAAGCCAAGAATACAGCATCCATGGGACCTGATACTATCCCTGGCTGCATCCTACATGAGCTACAAAATGAACTGGTACCACATCTGTGTGCCCTGTTCAATCACAGCCTTACCTCAGGCTATGTCCCTAACGAATGGTGCACAGCTGCAGTCATCACGCTCCATAAAGGGGGAAAAACTACAGACCCTGGGAACTACTGCCCCATTAGCCTGACGAGTCTGGAATGCAACGCTATGGACCTGCTTAACAAAGATATAGGCAATCTCCAAACTCTTGACCCCACACAGTTTGGCTTTGTCAAGGGGAGATCCTGCCTGCTGAACCTGGTTGACTTTTTTGAGGCAGTCACCAAGGCTGTGGATGAGGGTAAGGCAGTGCATACAACCTACCTCGACTTGACCAAGGCCTTTGATAGCATTCCCCACTCAAGTATCATTGATAAACTCAACAAATTAGGCATCAGTCCTTACATCACTAGGTGGGTTGCAAATTGGCTCACAGACAGGACCCACACAGTGAAAGTTGCGTATTCCAAGTCAGCCCTCTCCTGTTTAGCATCTACTTCTCAGAAGTCCAGGCCAACACAGAAGGACTCTGTCTGACCAAGTTCGCTGATGACTGCAAGCTAGGAGTCATTACCAACTCCCCAAGTGATGCAGACATCCTACAAAAAGGCGTCTCTGAGACCAATGACTGGTGTCAGAACCATGGCCTGAAGCTTAATGCCAAACAATGCATTATCATCCCCTTTGGAAAAAACTCAGTTCCCATGAATTACCATGTTGATGGGAGCCCACTGAGCACTGAAGGGGCCATAAGAGATCTGGGCACCCAGGTCAACAGCCACCTCACCTTCAACCACCCCTTTGCCACTGTGATCAGAAAGTCCTTTTACATGGCACATCTTATAACCAAAGGTTTCACATCCAGGAAGAAAGGGGCCATCATCCCTCTCTACTCATCTGTCATTAGGCCAATCATCGAATATAACGCCCTGTTAGGGATGTACCTGACCAGACACCTACAACAGCTGGAGAGGCCACAATAGTACCTCACAAAAAGGATCCTAGGCCTTAAACACATATCCTACATGGACAGACTCAAGAAACTTCAGCTGTTCTCAGTCTCTTATCATCTACTTAGTGGTGATCTCTGCTTGACTTACAAAGCCATGTCCAACCCAGCCCTACTTGAAATACTACACCTAAAGAAATCTCAATCCCCCCCATGCCACATGCTGCAGAGATCACATCCTCATTACCAAAATTAACAGAACATACAGGAGGGACAGGTTCATCTCCCAAAGACTGCCTATACTCTGGAATAAGCTTCCCATTCATGTCAATCAGAGCACCTCGCTGGCCCTCTTCAAGAGAAATCTTGATGAGTAGATGGGTAACAGAAAGTTCACTCCAGTGATCATTCCAGTTGCCCTACTGGATATGGGCACTGTGAACTAACATTGGGTGGCACGGTGCCTGGGCAATTTTTTGAGGGGCTAGGCTTGTAAAGGCTCCAGGGCCATTAGTCTAGTACACACCTATGAACCTTACAAAGTTATCCAGTCTCAGCATGGAGGCTGTGAATATGACAAGTAAAGTACTATGGCCCTTCCAAAAGCTATGTTGTTGCTTTGTAAAGAGCCATCTTATAGGCAGTCAGGCATTTGTATAGAAACCAGTAAGAGTACTTTATCACCTATCATCACTCCAGCTTTCTGGCATTGAAAACAATTAGATATATGGTGTATGGCTGACAGAGTTATGACACCTGCATTCATCAGTGATTCAGTTTTACCAGCCACATCAGACTTAACCATGCAAGTCCAACTTTAAGGTTATGCTGATTTGTTTTGTAATGTATCTTTGCTAAACAAACCTATTTTGAATTATCTGTAGTTTTGTTATAATAAGTAGATTGATTCCCAGATCAGCAAGCAAAAAATGTCAATTCTCATAGCACTGTAATCTAAATAAAATTTCACAAATTGTAAGGTAGATGTACTACATCCATTTTTTTTATTGGGAGACAAGTCTTGCCCCATACCTGACAAGGGAGTCTGTAACCCCAAAACTCCCTAGTTTATTTCCTGTCTGAGATCACACAATGTCAGAGATGAGTGTCATATTCTGATTAAGATTTTTGGAGTCACACTCACCTCTAAGGTCACTGAACCCCAGAATGTGAATAATAAAGTAGAGTATGAGGACAAATATCCACATGTCAGGAGTACACAGGTACTTGCCACCTAAAAAAGTGCACCCTGAAATAACTTTGACAGTAGGGCTGTACTCGTCCCTCATCAGTCTCATCATGGAGTATAATGTCCCCTTCGGTATGTAACTGACCAGACACATGCAGCAACTGAAATGTCCACAAAGGTTCCTTACAAAAAGAATACCGGGAGTAAACACAATTCCTTATGCTGATTGCTGCAAAGCCTTGTCTCTTTATTCAATATCATAAGACTTCTAAGAGGTGATCTTTGCCTGGTGTACAAGGCATACCCAGACCCTGTTTTAATGAACCGTTTGTACATCCTCATAACAAACAGCATCAGAACTACGAGATCAAAAGACCTAAATTTTGCTTGTGACATAAGCAGGACATGTTGGAGAGACAGATATGTTTCTGAGAGAATTCCCATTCTCTGGAACAGGCTGTTCATCCATGTGATGCATAGTTCCTCACTAACCCTATTTAAGCACAGCTCAGACCAATGGATAGGTAATTGGAAATTCATGCCTGGTCTATGTCACATATGGGTTGCATGTCTAGGATTATAATGGCCCTAGTGGTTGTCAATTTAGTATATATAGTAACACAAGTCCTTATGCTGATTGCTGCAATGCCTTGTCTCTTTATTCATTGTAAGCACTAAATAAGCTACAAATTACTACAGCACTCAACTTTCCTCACTTGTCTATAGGATAACAGTTTTTAGTACTTAATAAATAAGCACCTATCCAGACATGTCTAAGGGTCAGCTCCCAGTGTTTTCTCCTCTCTACCTGATGAATCCGGGCACCTTGGGGCAATGCAGCACTTGCCTCATGTACAGAGACAACCCTCTCCTCCTACCACCCAACACTACAACCTGTGAGAGATGCACTTATATAGCCAAACTGGAAGCAAAGCTCTCTTCACCCAAGACTGGACTAGACAGTCAAGAGGAGAAGGTAAACACTTGCACCACACCACACATCACATAATCCCTCAAAACCTACACCACCAAAGCCCACACATAGCAACACAAAACACACAACTAAATTTGCGGAGGGTCTCAATAAAAATCTGCTCAAGCAACAGAGACCTCCAAAACAGAAATGCAAGCAACCTCCACCCCCCTCCAACACAACCCATATGACACATAGCCCACAAACTCAGTGTGCCACTTAACCACAGCCCATAAGGCATAACAATGTACCCAACACTTTAGTCATAGGTAACTCTATAGTCAGGTACACTGATGTTCCACTCACCAGGCTAAACAAGGAGAAAGTTACTGACTGCTGCCTGTCAGGTGCCAGGATACCCCACATAACGCACGCACTCAGGTCACTCCACAACAAGTACAAATATGACTCCGTCATTGTCCATGTTGGTGTGAATGACCTGAGACATTCCTCCCTGGACTACATAAAAAGAGACATGGAGGAACTATCCGATCTTGGAGCCCAGGCAGGTATGATCCTAGCCCTGAGTAACATTCTGCCATCACCCAGAATGATACCACAGTACAAGGACAAAATAATTACTTCAACAATTGGCTAAGCTTCTGGTGTCATTCTAAGGGGATCCATTATCTGTCTGCCTAGGATGACATGATTGACAGACCATGATACTCTGCCAGAGATGGCCTGCACCTGTCGCCCTTGGGATTCAGGATACTGGCTAAGGCTCTTGCCACCCCTATAGTGCCTTTCTTAGGCAAGGTTCAAATGACAAATTCACCACCGTAACAGGTACAAGCAAGCAAAATTTGAGGGTAATGCTACTCAGTGCTAGAAGTCTAAACCTCAAAATGCATTCACTCAAGGCACTCCTTAAAATAGAGAACATCGACATATGTGCAGTGACAGAGACCTAGTTCAAGGCTCCAGAGAGCACCCCTGCATTACCAGGCTATAATTCATACCACACCTTTCGGCCACCTAACCTGAACCGAAACAATAAAGGTGGAGGCGTGTCCATATTCACTAAGGATATCCACACCTCCAGGCTAGTTGCTCAGCATAATGCATCCGAGATTATCCAAGTGCAACTAACTCTGGGCAAGACCTCAATCCAAACTGTAACTTGCTACAGATCCCCCACCATGCCCCAGAATTCCCATTCCTCATTTCTTGATACACTGGAAATATTAAGGTACAACCCAACACCCTAATAATGGGCGATTTCAACTACCCCACCATTAACTGGGAAAACTACTCATGTACCAACTCTTTTGCTCAACATTTTCTGGAATTTATAAATTCCAACGTCTTGGATCAACTTATCCACATCCCCACCAGGGGCAGCAGTATCCTAGACTTGGTCATTACCAACATGGGCGATCGGTGTTCCTCACCAGAGGTCAATTCCTCGTCGGTCAGATCCGACTACAAGCTAATCAGCCTAGACATCCACATCCCGCCCCCACCTCCCATTAGGGAAATCACCAAAGCCAACTTCATGCTTCTTAAGAGAAGAAGTGGCAAACTTCACAACACCAATGCAGACGGGCAATAGAGGTATGACTGCTGAATCCTACACCAATGCACTTTATAAGCACTAATACAAGTGCATGGATCGTGCTTTCCCTAACAGAACCAAGATGCTGTCCTGCAAACAAAGGAAGCCAATCTGGTGGTCCCCTGCCATAAACAATCTCTACAACAGAAGAGAGAAACTGTTGCAAAAAAGAGTAAAATCCCATGACTGAAAGAACTCCCTGGTCAGCCTCAGTAAGAAGCTGAGATCCCTTATAAAATCCTCCAAAGCTAGTTATGAAAACAAAATTGCCACTGATTCTAAAGACAACTACAAAGCATTCTATAGCTATGCCAAGAATCTCAATGGCAACACTCAGATCTGCTCTGAGTTACAGCACAATAGCACTAAATATATCAGAATCAACTGATATTGCCAAAATCCTGGCAGATAGGTTCAGTGCAAACTTTACCCCCCTCACCCCCTAAAGGGCCCATCTCTATACCAGAAGAATGCAAAGTTCCGGTAATTACGGCTGCACAGGTAAAGATCACACTCTCCAAAGCCAAGAACACAGCATCCATGGGACTTGACAACATCCCAGGCTGCATTCTACATGAACTACAGAATGAACTGGCACCCCACCTAAGCACCATCTTCAATCATAGCCTCACCTCAGGCTTTGTGCCCACTGAATGACGCACAGCGACGGTTATCCCACTCCACAAAGGGTGACCCACCACAGACCCCGGGAACTACCGCCCCATTAGCCTAACGAGCCTGGTCTGCAAGGCCATGGAACGTATCATCATGGAACTTATAAACAAAGACATTGGTAGTCTCCAAACTCAGGACCCCACCCAGTTCGAGTTTGTAAAAGGCAGATCATGTCTCCTAAACCTGATTGACGTCTTTGAAGCAGTCACCCAAGCCGTAGACGAGGATAAGGTGGTTCACATAGCCTATCTAGATCTCGACAAGGCATTTGACACCATCCCCTCACTCTGGAATTATAGATAAACTCACTAAACTAGGTATAAATCCCTATGTCACAAGATTAGTTGCCAACTGGCTCACTGACAGAACCCACACTGTGAAAGTAGCAGACTCCAAATCTGAGTTCAGTCCAGTGACAAGTGGAGTACCACAGGGTTCAGTCCTGGGTCCTCTCCTGTTTGGTATCTACTTTTCTGAAGTACAGGCTAACACAGAAGGTCTTTGGCTAACGAAGTTCGCAGATGACTACAAACTATGTGGACATTCTACAAAAGGGCCTCACTGAGACAGATGACTGGTGTCAAAGCCATGGCCTCAAGCTCAATGCCAAAAAGTGCATTGTCATCCCCTTTGATAAAAACTCTGTACCCATGAGCTACCACATAGGTGGTAGTCTACTTAACACCAAAAGTGTGATAAGAGACCTTGGGACACAGGTGGACAGTAGTCTCTCCTTTGATAATCACATTGCCACAGTAGTCAGGAAATCCTTCTACATGGCACACCTTATCGCAAAAGGTTTCTCATCCAGGAAAAAAGAGGTAATTGTTCCCCTCTACTCGTCAATTATTAGACCCATTATAGAGTACAACGCCCCTTTTGGTATGTACCTCACAAGACATCTACAACAACTGGAAAGGCTGCAGAAATACCTCACAAAGAGGATTACTGGCCTCAAACAGATGCCCTATGCAGACCATCTCAAAAAAACTGCAGCTTTACTCCATCGCATATTGCCTACTCAGAGGCGATCTCAGCCTAACATAAAAAGCTATGTCAAACCAGAGCTGTTGGACATGCTCCACTTAAAGAAATCCCAATCGCTCTGAGCTACACGCTCTAGGGCCCTTTACCTTGTCACCACAATAAGCAGAACATGCTGGAGGAATAGATTCCTGTCCCAGAGACTTCCCATACTCTGGAACAAACTACCTGTCTATATCAAACAAAGCTCCTCATTAGCACGCTTCAAAAAAATCTTAATGATTGGATGGGAAATAGGAAATTCACCCTAAGGATCACCTCTGTGGCTTTGCTCGACAGGGGCACAGGAAAATAATTTTCTTGGGTGACGAAAGCCAGGGTACATTTTTGGCTAGGCTTATATAGGCCCTAGGGCCGATAGCCTAGTACCTACCTATGAACTAATGTTAGATTCTACTGCGGAATTATTGAAAAGACTGCATTTATTTCAATATGTTTAGCTACATAGTTTTTTTTTTTCGGGTTTTTGATTTCTTTCTTATTCCCTCTGCCCTTGCCAAAATCCTAGAGAAATATATTCCTCTACAACTCCTAGACTACCTCCTTAACAATAATCTCCTATCCAATGCTCAGCATGGTTTTGACCTAAAGATAGCACGAATACCACACTAATAAATTTCATCAACACTGTTAACCTCCTCAAACATCAAGGCCTACTCATTTCTTCTATTTTCCTCGATATGTCGAAAGCCTTCAACACAGTTTCCTATCAAAAACTTCTCAATATGCTAGTAACATATAACCTTAGTCTACTTCCTTATCCTGGTTCCACAGCTATCTGACTAGCAGACAGCAGTCCACCAAATGTCACCCCCCACCTATGTATGTTGGAGTTCCACAAGGTTCCATCCTTGGGCCTCTCCTTTTCATCATATTCACCAATAACCTAAGCACAGCAACCCAACTAGCCACTATCATCCAATACACTGACGATGCCACCCTTATCTGGTCTGCCCCCACATTTCCAGTACTACAAGAAAAAACACAAACATCACTCCCAAGACATAGAAAACTACTTCATTGAAAATCAGCTCATACTAACCCTCCCAAAAAACTAAGTGTATGTTCTTTTCCAACAATAAAACCAAAAACAACTATCCCCACACTCACTATCGACTCCTCCAACTGCATTAAAATTGAACCAGTCGAGCAAACTAAACTTATACGAGTCACAATAGACAACTGTCTAAAATTCAACAAACATGTAGTCCTAACAATCAAAACAGTTTATATCAAACTTGGCTCTCTCTGCAGATCCAAACCATACCTAACCAACAACTCCAGACTAGCCACAGCCAGATCCTTTGTTCTGCCCACCCTCCTCTACTCATCACAAATCTTTACCAATTTACATAAGACTGATCTAAGCAATCTAGAGACATGCTATAACAAAATAGCGAAATTTGTTGCAAACCTACCACATAGATCTCACCACTGCTCAGCACTTAAACAACTTAGCTGGATTTAGCTACCCAACATATTACTCCTGAATCAACTAACAACTACCCACAGCATAGTCCATACACCATGTAATTGCCAAGCTATAAAAGATCTAGTTCAAGCAAATACAAACCTAAGGACTCTTCGACCATCCAATAAACTGCTTCTAAAGGTTACTAAATCCCACAATACCTACGATCCCTCTACTCTAACAAAATATCCAGAACCTGAAATCAGTTACTCCAAAGCATCCTAAACAACACCAACAGCCCTAAACTCAAGCAGCACCTAAAAGAACACTTTACTAATCACTGGCTATGCTCCTGCACTAACCCAGGCTAAGTCCTGTCACCCCTTACCTGTCCAAACTTCCTGATATCAGTCATTGTCTACCCACCAATGAATAAAACAATTCCGTTATTACTAACTTACCTGAGAGTGAGAGAGAGAAAAATGATTCCTGTCCATGCGAACATGTATAAACCTTTATTCTGTGTAACTGTTATTCATGTTAACGCATTGTACTGTATTTGGCTGAACCTGAATTTTATTGCTGTATACTCTTTTGCATTTGAATTTGTCACTATGAAATATGAACTTTTACTTTTTTGCTGTTATTTTACATGTGTATGTATGTTTAATTTTTTTACTGTTATTTTTCACTGTCTTTTGTTATCATAAACAAACTGGAGCTTTTCTCCCTGGGTCTCTGCTGAAAATGGGCTTCTGGCCAAGTTTGGACATTGCCCAGTAATCAAATATAAAATAAATAAATACATACATTTGTTTTCATCATTCTTGTCTCAACATTCCAAATGGGGATCATTCTGTCCTCAATTAACTATAGAGAAATCCATATTTTAACTCCCTTATTGGAGGCAAAAATGTGTGTGTGGGGGGAGGGGGGAAGCCAAAGTTAAATTCAGTGTCACTTGTTTGTAAAAGAACGTAGTTTGGAAGGGGTGTTTAAGGCTATGCCTACTTTTTTTGGGAAGTTCTAGTGCTTTAAGAGTTGTTATCCCATGTATGTGATACAGGGGTATAAAAATACTTTATCTGTGTGGTAACATTTTATACCATTCAAAGGCTGACAGCTGCAACAGGTGCTGCCTACAGCCGAGGATATGTATGTCATCAGTTTCTATGGTAATAATTATAACAGGGAGGAATACAAGGCCGTGATGTAAAGGTGATTAGTAGTTATAAATAGTATAACGATACTGCTAAGAACAAAGCACGTGTAACAGATTCACTCTCATGGCATGTAATGGAAAACAATTTTACAGGGCAGACCTGGAAAAGGAAGTCAAGCTTGGGCAAGACACATACCAGGTGAATGAGATGCACCCCGCTGCCCAGCTGAGAGCAAAGTGTTATTTGTGAATAGCAAAGTTCATCCACCAATGGAATTGTTTTACTCACCTACTTCTATAAAACAGACCCTGCTAGGGGAACAGTAGTAGGAGAAAGAGTTGTAACAGCTGACAATTGCACAGCTACGCTGCCTGTGTTACAATAGCTCAGCACAGGAATGATGCAGTTGCACAGGGAGTGAAAGCTAGATTATTACAGATGTCCTGAAACTTTGACAGATGTCCTGAAACTTTGTAACACTACAGTGCCCTGTTTTGTGGTGTCTGTAAGCTAGCTTTGTGGTTATATCATGGGTACAGCCTTAGCAAAGTTTATGTATGGGATAATTCATGTACAGGGCTCCCTGTTACTGTTTGTAAGAATAGGAAATGTAAGACAGCAAGGATGGACCCTCTTACAATGAACATGTTAGTTAATTATTCATAGCACTGAAGTGTTGTAGTAGCAGCAGAAATGAAACTGCTTAGTCCCTTTGCCTTAAAATCATCCAAAGAAAGTTCTTTCAGTCCTTAAAAATAATCAAGGCTTCCCTTTGCTGGTAGATTATCCACAAATTAAGGTTGCATACGAAAGTCCTTCCTAAACATCAGTCATCCAAATGTTAAGGTTGTGCATAGACATCTTCCTAAACTTGAAATAAGCTACTGAAATCATTTATCTGCGTGCTTCCTTTGTTATTGGAAGCATTCAAAACATTTGCTGTATATCCACATATGCACATGGCCTTGAGGGGTACGCAGACAAAAATGTGGATTTAGAAACATATAAGTTTCAGGCAGATGAGACAGTTTCAATCGTGTATATTTAAAGCCAAAAATCTTGACATGCATTAACATCCAGACCAGTAGACTTTCACAGTCACACAGAGATGAGTGAAAATGGTACAGCAACCCCATAGAGAAAATCATATAAATACAGACAAACCTGGAACAACTTTTGCCAAAAAGTAGCCCTTTCCCCTTTGATTCATTATGCAAAACAATAACTGATGAATGAGCAGAAATGCATATAAGATATGAGGCAAGTTATGGGATACATGTTGAACATAAACAGCATGTGGACTTATTAATAAATAAACAAAGGATTATTGCACTGAAAACAATGCAATGTATACAATAAAATAATGAACGTGAAAATGCGGATACATTTCTGTAGTGATACAGTAAAACCAGGCCATATAAAAAAGAAGTAAAACCAAAATGTGACATTATGGCAGGAGTCAAAAGACTAAAACATGCACTTGGATTAAGGACAGAGGTTGCGAAGTAGATATTAAGGCACATCTTAAAGACTGATGAAAGCTATGTATATAGAGAGTAGTTGGATGCATTCTAAGACATTTTAATTTTAGACAACCATAATGTGGAAAACTTGAGAAAATATAAGTAGCTGTTGTCCGTATTAACAGCACTGTGAAATATTACTCTGTTAACTTTCAAATGTAGCCACTATTTACAGACAGTTTATATGTATTATAGGTTCCAAAGAAAATAAAATTGCCAAAGATTCCAAGGCATTCTATAGCTATGTCAAGAATCTAAATGGCAATGCTGAGATCTGCTCTGAGCTACAACAGAATGGCATTAAATATACTGATCCCAAGAATATTGCCAATATCCTGGCAGATCGATTCAGTGCAAACTTCACCCCCCTCTCACCCCCTAAAGGGCCCATCTCAATACCGAAAGATTGCCAAATTCCGGTAATAACGGCCACACAGGTAAAAAACGCACTCTCCAAAGCTAAGAATACAGCATCCATGGGACCAGACGACATCCCAGGCTGTGTACTACATGAACTACAAAATGAGCTGGCACCTCACCTAAGTGTCATGTTTAATCGTAGCCTCACCTCAGGCTTCGTGCCCAATGAGTGGCTACAGTTATCCCACTCCACAAGGGGGATCCACCTTGGATCCCGGGAACTACCACCCCATCAGTCTGATGAGCCTGATCTACAAGGCCATGGAACGTATTATCACAGAACTTATAAACAAAGACATTGGCAACTTTCAAACACTGGACCCCATGCAGTTTGGGTTCGTGAAGGGCCGATCTTGTCTCCTGAACCTGTTTGACTTCTTTGAATCAGTCTCCAGAGCCATGGACAAGGGTAAGGTGGTCCACACAGCCTGTCTGGACCTCACCAAGGCATTCAACATCATCCTCCACTCTGGAATCATAGATAAACGTACTAAGCTGGGCATTAATCCCTACGTCACTCGATGGGTTGCCAAATGGCTTACTGACAGAACCCAGACTGTAAAAGTAGCCAACTCAAAATGCAGCTCCAGACAAGTGGCAAGTGGAGTACCTCAGTGTTCAGTCCTGGGACCGCTCTTATTTGGCATCTACTTCTCTGAAGTACAGGCCAACACTAAGGGACTCTGGCTAACAAAGTTCGCAGATGACTGCAAACTGGGAGCCATTATTGAATCCCCAAATGATGTGGATATTCTACAAAAGGGCTTTACAGAAACAGATGCTTTGTGCCAGAGCCATGGGCTCAAGCTCAATGCCAGGAAATGTATAGTTATCCCCTTTGGGAAAAAACATGTACCCATGAATTACCACATAGGCGGCAGTACACTAAACACCGAAAGTGTGATAAGAGACTTAGGGACACAGGTGGACAGTGGTCTCACCTTTGATAACCACATTGCCACAACAGTCAGGAAATCCTTTTATGTGGCACACCTCACAACTAAGGGCTTTATATCCAGAAAAAATGAGGTCATTCTCCCACTGTACTCATCCCTCATTAGACCCATTATAGAATACAATGCCCCAATTGGTATGTACCTCTCAAGACATCTGCAACAACTGGAAAGGCCACAGAAATACCTCACTAAAAGAATCACAGGCCTAAAGCAGATGCCCTGTGCTGACCATCTAAAAAAACTCCACCTGTACTCTGTTGCATATCGTCTACTCAGAGGCGATCTCTGTTTAACATACAAGGCCATATCAAACCTAGAGCTGTTGGACATGCTACACTTAAAGAAATCCCAATCCCTCAGAGACACACACTCCAGGGATCTAAACCTTGTCATAACAATGAACAAAACATGCTGGAGGGATAGGGTCCTGACCCAGAGACTCCCCAGACTCTGGAATAGACTGCCCATGCATGTCAAGCAGAGTGTCTCTTTGGCCGTCTTCAAAATGAACCTTGATGATTGGATGGGAGATAGGAAGTTCACCCCGGGGATCACGTCAGTCGCCCTGCTAGACAGGGATCCATGGAAGTAAACACTGTGGGAAGAAATAGCCAGGGAATTGTTATGGTTAGGCTTGTATAGGCCCTAGGGCCGATAGCCTTGTACCAACCTATGAACCTATAGGTTCATAGGTGTTTACTAGGCTAACAACCACAAGAGCCTTTTTAAGCCTAACTATGCATCACAAATCTCTGACAAGTTCTGATACCCTTGATACGTGTAAGCAGGGATTGGTGTATTGACTATCTGGTCCATGGAGTTTTTGTGTTTACAAAATCCAGTAATCTCTGTGTCTGTACATTTGGTGTTGTATAGGATTCCCAGTCATTAGTGGGGTAATTAAAGTCACCCATGAATTTGATACTGGGTTGGATGGTTAGTGTTTCTAGTTTAAATACATGGCATAGGTTATCTGCATCATAGAGGGGGACCTATAGCTTGTAGGGAAGTGGTATTGGATTTGGCATATGGTGATTTGAACATGGGGCAGCTCAAGTGTATTGTCCTGTTTGACCAGCCTTGAAGTATTTTTATTTTTGATGTAAACAGAGACACCTTCACCTTTAGTCTCTGCATGTGAAGTAGGTGGTCTAAATGTGTGGAAGGCATTATAACCTTGCATTGTTGGTGTGCTGTCCGCGGCTTTAAACCGTGTCTTAGTGACCACACAGATGTCTGCATTCTCTAGGGTGAAGAGAGCTTCTAGGAAGTGGAGTTTTTTGTTTAGACTCCTAGCATTGAGCAGTAATACCTTCAGATTTTCTTGGTTTTGATTTGTTATGTTGGAAATAAAAAGCTGAAAGACACAAACAAACAAACTTTCAGTTTGGCATTTCCTAAAAAAAGGCACTAAGGGGGAAGACAGTGTTTTAACTAATATTTAAAAGCCAAGAGCATCCCTGGCAAAGCAGCATGGTCTGTTTACTATCTCCTTCCATGTTGACAAATATTGCACCTCCTTAGAATGACACCATAAAGTAAGCCAATTATTAAAGTCAATCGTCTTTTGTTTGTATTGTAAGATTTTCCTTGGAGAAGGTAAAATGCTGCTCAATGCTAGGCTCATACCAGCCTGAGACACATATTCCAAGAGCTCCATGATGCCTCTCTTCTTATAGTCTAGGGAGGTACGTTTCAGTTCATTTACTCCCACATGAACTATGACAGAGTCATATTGGTACTTGTGGTCCAATGACCTGTGTGCGTGCGTAATGTGGCAGATCCTAGCCTCTGATATGCAACTTACAGTGACTTTCTCCTTACTTAGCCTGGTGAGAGGGACATCAGCGTGTCTCACAATGGAGTCTCCAATGACTAGAATGTTGGATTGTGTAGTGGCTTGCCTTATGGGCTTAGAGGTAGAGGCTCCATGAGATATGGCTCTATGTGCTGATGTGGGTGTTGTTTTGAAAGTGCGCATTTGGGGCTGCTGATGTTATTTGCTATGTGTACTTCGTCTAGGAGGTCTTTGTGGCTTAAGAAGGTTACATTTAAGTACCTCAGCATATATTGGTCTGTATGTCTGCTTTGAATTGTGTGTGATGGGTACAGCGTGTGTACTACTGACAACCTTATTGACATTAGGAGTACTTTTATGTGAGAGCTTTGCCTCCAGTGAAATTGTGTAAGTACATCTCTCACATACCTTATCACTTTGTTTGAGAATTAACTGGTTGTCAGTAAACATGAGGCAATTTCTATTATGGCACAGTTTTTGGTCTGCTTTTATGGTCACTTTGTTCATGCCTGAAATTGTTAAGGTGGAACAGCATTCTTCCCAAGTTAACAAAATAAATATAAAAGGTGTACAGATTATAGATAAATGGTCTTACAAAAAATATAGTGTGATAAAGAATGTAGAAAATGTGGAGTAAACATCACCTTTGACCTTTCAGCAGATTAGCAGCCCAGACAGAGGAAATAAACACAAACAAATGAAGAATGGAAGGAGCGAGATCAGACATTAATTATGTTATATGAAAATTCCGGAACAAACCTGACTTTATATACTTGCAGGGAAGTTAAGCACTGTACAAAAAAAACAGTATCAGACAAGGTGTTCATAAATACAGCTATGATAGCCAAGGTTTATCTTCAATACAGACATCATGGGTCAGGACATGTTATCTGTAGTTAATAATGGGATGGAAGAGAAATATGATAAAACTAGAATGTATGCTGGCCAGATGGGCTTTGGGGAGTCTTTTGAACATTTGCAGTGTCAGACACATCTGAAGCCATTGCAGCTGGAGGGCAGGCAGCCAGCCTAACTAGCGCCGCTGGAGTAGGGTGCTTTGCTTTTTTTTTATTTAATTGGGTGTAGGTAGACAAAGATGGGGAACCAGATTGGTAGGTAGAGAGGCGTGGAGCCCCTTTGCCCCTAGCACCAGTTCACCTAAGGCCGCTCCTTGCACATCTCAAAGTTGCCATTGTTGGTAAGAAAAAGACAGAGGCTGCATTATGAAATCAGTACTAAACTTTAGAATATGTATTTAGAAGAAAAGAAGGAATTTGGTGAAATGAGGAGGAGTTCCATAGTAAAGAAAATGTGTGAAAGATCATTAATATAGATGTGAGTTTCTATATGAAGGGAAGGAAATTGAATGAATGGAGTTGAAAGAGTCTGTGTGGAAACACAGCTGTTGGCATTGTAATATAAAAAGCAAAGAAGAATAAATAAGCATGTTTTAGTATAACATTTAAATAAATTACCAATAACTCAAAAGCAGAGAAGATAAAAAGGAAAATTACTGAAATGATAAATGACAACAAGTGCTATTTTGTTACAAGATATTAGAATTATAAACAAAGAATGGAAGTAGAAGGAGGAGTGGAAGAAAACCACAGTGCACAGAGATGAAAGTTAAATCGTATGTTCTTGGGTAGCAGTTTTATTAAAAAGTACTATTGATATGACTTTACAGAGTGGGAAAGGAGAAATAAAAGACAGAAATGCATATGCATATTTCATACAGTGTAGAAACTAGAGTTTGTATCACTTATGCTTCAATAACAAAAGAAAATCAACATATAGGTTCATAGGTTAGTACTAGGCTAACTGCCCTTGTGAGCCATTGTAAGCCTAGACAATTATCCCTTGTGAGACTTGAACCCTGCACCTTGTGTTTGTAAGGCAAACACCTTAACCATTAGGCCACCTCATATAGAAAACGTGTTCTTTAGGGTAATGACACATTGGCTGTGGATTTTTAACTGTAAGTTAGGAAAAATGGGGGAAATGTGAAAGTATAAAACATTTATTAGATGTAAAACTAGAGACTGAGGTTTTGAAGCAGGTAAAATGAAAGCCATATCTTAGGGGAAGTATTAAGTGAATGGTGTTTACAAGGGTGTAAACATCTAAAAAGGACGAATCATATTTTCTGTGGAAGGAAATAAGTGATGTGCAGACTGTGGGAGTAGGCCTGTCATCTTAATAAAATGAAAATAATACAAACTTCCTTGAAAAGAGGTTAGGAAAAGACACTCAATGTAGAAGAGATAAAGGATAAAAGTAAATGGAAGGATATTCGGTTGAAAATACACAGATGGAAATTGGAGAATGACTGGACGTATTGATCTCTCATTGCATATTACATATATATATATATATATATATATATATATATATATATATATATATATATGGATAGATGGATCTATCTATACTTATCTGTCTCTCTTTCTCTCTATACATATATATATATATATATATATATATATATATATATATATATATATATATATATATATATATATATATATATGGGTCACCTTTACTTGATCGAACGTTCGTTTCACCAACAAGCTGAAACCAGATATTGAATCACCAACACGTCACTTCCCCGACCCATCATATGACCGACATTTAAATCCCTGACAAGCACAACTATGACTCTATTACCTCTATGATGGTAATCGTGCATTGTAAGTAACCTCTAGCATCATGGCACTCTTGAAAGCTCAGTTTTTCGTGCTTGTACATACCATTGACCTCACTTTACAACTAAAGCGAATCCGTGTCATGTCTGAAAACATGGGATCTGGACCAGGAGTTATTGGCAATATGTATACACCATTGGTCTCACAAAGGGGGAAACAAATGCTGCAATTGGAGGGTTACCTGTACTATCTAGAACGTAATCAGAAGAACAGACAGTATTGGTGCTGTAAAGAGAAACGTACAGGATGATGTAAAGGTAGAGCTGTAACTGTAATGGGGACAGATGGTGATGAATTACTGAAATCCGTTGCACACCACCATGCTGGAGATCCCAGTGAAATTGAACGGTACACATTATGTAATGAGCTAAAAGTGAAAGCACAGTACAGTAGGGACATACCTTGAGTAGTGGTAGAAGATAGTTTAGCTTCTACATCCCTAGATGTCATGCATAACATTCCAAATAGAAAGGCTCTGTTACAACGTATTGGTAGAGTTAGATGCAAGTACCTGTTAACTGAGGGCAGGGATGAAGTAACATTATTGAATTTAGATTGTTCTAGTTATGAGCTAAAGTATGGACATTTCATTTCTAAACGTATATCTGATCCTGCAACAGATACCATTGTGTATGCCTTCACCACAGTCAATAACCTATATGACCTTAGCCGTGCCTCAATATGGATGATGGGCAGAACCTTCTTTCACAAAAGTATAACATGTAGACAGCTCTATAGCATACATGGATTATTAAAGCTAGGGTCTTATAGTAAGGTTGTCCCTCTATTTTATGCCCTGATGAGTAAAAAGTCACTAAAGTGTTACAACTATTTGTGGCATGCTTTATTTGCATTACCATCAGAGAGCGGTTTTGAATATTCAGTGCGATTTATTCTGTGTGATTTTGAAGTAGCAGCTTTGAAAAGTATCTGTTTAAATTTTACAGATGTTCGATCCTAAGGATGCCTATTTCACTTTGGACAGAATATATGGCGAAAGGTACAGAGCATGGGACTTAGTACATTATATAATAACAATATGCAGTTTCAGCTCTCTATTAAGTCTTTAGTTGCATTAGCATTTCTACAGGAGGAGAGGGTCTTGGACACCTTCACATTGCTTAAGGAAACCATTCCAGAGGAGGGTCAGGAGTTACTTAAATACTTTTTGGATTACTACATACATGGGAAAGTATGGAAATTTGCAACTCGTACTTGCACATTTGTGGGATTCCTGCCGCTATTCCCTGTTAAGTTTTGGAGTATTGCTGAACTGAACGATTTATTTTTCCTCGTACTCAAAATTTGGTAGAGACTTGGCACAGGTGATTAAAGTGTCTATTGGGTACTAGGGTTACAAATTTAGATGTTATCATGAGTGCTTTATGCCGAGAGCAAGACCGGATTGATGAGCTACGGATTCGAATGACTACCGGTGTACCTCCATCACCAAAGAAGTGTAGATTGGTGCAGAGGCATAATCATCTAACGGTGTTTATTTTTTCTTCTGTTTATTGTGATGTTATTACAGTACAGAAGTGCAAGACTGTACTTTACTGTACTTTGGCAACTGTGGAAGTTATGTAGGTGATGTTTATTTTACTGCTTTGGTAGCATTATCAAATAACTGCTCTAATTATGAGAATTTTATCACAACATTATTGGTTGTGTTTTCAAACAACTGCTCTGATTACGAGGATGTTATCACTACATTATATTTGAGAGCTGTTCTGCATTAGGGTTGCAACTTGTCGGTGTGGGATATCGTCACGCATTTGTTTTGATATGTTGGTAATTTGAATGTCGGTCTAATGTGTGACAGGCATTTGACTGTCAGTGAATTCACTTGTCGGGGATTTGACGTGTCAGTAGTTTGGACTCGGGATTCAGCTTGTTCAAGTAAAGGTGACACGCATATATATATATATATATATATATATACATATACAAATGTGCTCCTGTATTGTGCTGTCTCACAGTTGGAATATATAAATAACAATTGGCAAGGGAGACAACCCCCCA
Organism: Protopterus annectens; assembly: GCF_019279795.1. NCBI lineage: Eukaryota > Metazoa > Chordata > Ceratodontiformes > Protopteridae > Protopterus > Protopterus annectens. The sequence goes on along the minus strand of NC_056732.1, from coordinate 1,000,917,127 downwards.
CACAGGGGTTGCAGGATGGCTTGTACTCCTTGTAAAAACAATTGTTTCTAGTTTTGATGTTTCAGGGTTATGTCCCTGAGCATGTAAACCAGATTGTCTTTTGAGACCCATGATTTGATGTAATTTATGTACAAGATGATTTTTTTGTGTGTGCGAAACATGCAAATTGTCAAGCACTGCTATAACTGAACGCCATCTTCTGAGTTCTGAATCATTAAGTCTTAGAGCTATTTATAGCATTTAGTTGGGATAGTTGTCCCCCTCCCCACATCTGAGGACCCATGTAAGTACTCATATCTGTATTTCCATATCATGGGTTCTGGTTTTGTGTTTGATGTGTGTGTGTGTGTGTGTGTGTGTGTGTGTGTGTGTGTGTGTGTGTGTGTGTGTGTGTGTGTGTGTGTGTGTGTCTTAATACACACACACATATATATATATATATATATATATATATGTGTGTGTGTGTGTGTGTGTGTGTGTGTGTGTGTGTGTATGTGTATATATATATATATATATATATATATATATATATATATATATGTATATATATATATATATATATATATATATATATACATATATATATATATATATATTGTTTTTTTTTTATACATATGGGTGTATGTCCTCCCTGTGGTTGCGTGGGTTTCCTCCGGATGCTCTGGTTTCCTCCCACATCCCAAAGACATGCTGTAGGTGGATTGGACACTCTAAATTGGTCCTAGGTGTGAGTGTGTGCATGTGTGTGCCTTCTGTGGAAGGTTGGGCACCGGGCTGGCAACTCAACACCGTACAACTCCACTGCCAGTCATGAGCGGACAGGTGATCCGCTGTTGGAACCCCTAACTGGGAAAAGCCAAAAGAAGAAGAAGAAGAAGATATGGGTGTATAATTTCTCATTGAACAGGCACAGTGTTCACATCTGTTTGGTCAACAGAAACAGAAGAGATTGACAAGTCCTGAGGAGGGGAACATTCCCTTTCCCTGGAGATTGTGTGATCTTGCAGTTAGTATTGTGCATCAGATGGGAAGTGCAGGGTAGCTTGCCCACAGCAAAACACTTTTCTATCATTTTAATTTGCTCTGAGGTAATCCTTGGAGCATGCACACAAGGTTTTGATGTTCTTTGTTACGACCTTAGTATGTTGATATTGTGAACTTCAGTGTTGTGATCATTCAATGAAAAATTATAGCTCCGTTTATATTTAATTACATTTTGGCAAATGTCAGTGTAATGAAATAAATATACTCTACATACATATGCTGATACACTCATGGACCAAAGTGTCAGGTCAGGTTCTGTCGGTTAGAGCTACGAAAACAGATACAAATCCACAGCTCAGAAGTTTATATGAATTGTTATATGTATAGTGTTATGGAAGTGCTTCATGTACAAGTGGTAGAGGTTTGTCCTGCAAGTTGTTGCCATGACTGCTAACACTGATCAGGAGCCCATGCAGTTTTCTCCAGGCTAAGGACAGGTAGAAGTATAGAGCTCCCTCTCCTTGTATAGGCCAGGAGGAGACAACATAAACGGCTTGTAAAGGAAACCAGTACTTGGCATGGCATGTAGCACTTCTGTACTTGGATCTAGTTATTCCCTCTCATGTGAGGTTAAGTAATTGTGTATGCCTACCCTCTTTCAACCTCATATATGTTGGTGATGTTAAAAGTCAACACTGTCTCAGAATTTGTGTATTTGAAGAGTCAGCCATGGAAGTTCTGTGGGCATTCTGGTTTTCTGTGATGTATCAGAGGTCTGTATTTTAACTGCTGTGTAATACTGAGACATTTGTTGATTTAATAATTGTAAACAAATGAAGAAATAAGTGGCAATTTATGAAAGTTACAGTAAAATGAATAAAACTTCTGTCAGTGAACTGGAATTTAAATGGGTTTGTGGTTACTAAAGCCTGTCAAATGTCATTTAGAGAATTAAAGCAGTTAAAAAGCAGGGCAGAGAATGGTACGGTTAATGTTATACACAACTGTAATTTGAAACATTTATTAAACAAAGGAGATGAGAAATGTTGATGTTTAATATAGTGAATGAATGAAAACTGGCAAGAGTACAAACTGCTGTAAAACAGCAGGTGAGACTGTATTGTCATTGCTTGTGCCAGGACATGGCCTCTAACTTTTTTATTTTAATTACTATACCAGAATATATTTCAAAAGCAATTTTAAACATAACTTAACTATATACATCTGCTTTATTTACTACAGTGCTTGAAAAAAGTGAATTCAAAGATGAACCTCTACTATTTCGATTTTTTGCTGATGAAGAAATGGAAGGATCCAACACCAAGCTCAGAGCCATGAAGCATGATCTGAAAATAGTTGAAAATGTTATAGCCAAGTCATTGCTAGTAAGTAGGATGAATGCAGTGCAATTAAATTCAAATGTACTTTCTCATTTTGGCATAACATGTAATGCTCAGTTTTTTGCCTGTTTAAATTTTTCTGCTGACCATTACTTCAGTATTTTTGAAATAAGGGGAAATAGTTAGTCAGTTCCTGGTCATACAGGGATAAAGCCCTGCCTATACATATATGAACCACATTTGACTAGCAGCTTAAGAGTGTGTTGGAGCCAGCTAGCTGTAAAAGGAGTGATGGGGCATTGGTTTCCTTACTTCTTCCAGGGGTAGAGGGTGAGGAGGGGGCACAACTGGTTTTAGGCCTCAGTGTTGACATCGGGGACAAAAAAGAGCCATTGTTGTTGTAGGTGGGCAAGCACAAAGGGCTGCACCACTACATAGGTGGAGGAATCAGCCTTCTAGCATGATTTAATGCCCACTCAATGACATTGCCCTGCATGTTAGTGGGAGGTAGGACTTAAAGAAGAATACCCCTTGCAAGCTGCTATTATTTATCCTTTGTTGACCAGGTTAGTCCCACCAGGCTGGTCGCCTCTTTTCAGGGGAGACTGGAGGTGTTATTTATATTTCTAGGGGAAATTTGGGCAGGGCATTGGGGAACTTCCCTTACTCTTTTGCATGCGGCGATGTTACTGAATGCAGCATTTCCAGTTTCTGTTCTGAGTGCGAAGGCGGCTTGAAGAAACCAGGAGAAAGAGTGGATATTGTCGGTAATGCGGCTAATGGTGATGAAACAGAAGTAGTCAGATCTGGAATGAGAAAGACGGCAATCAAGCCTTTGCATGAGATGATATGGTCGGAAGAAGGAAGAGCGGAGCCAGAGGAGCAGATAGCACAAAGTGAGATATGAGTGAAAGTGTCCGAACTTTCACAGGATACAGAAGTGCTTTTTCAACAGAACCTGTTCAAGTAAGATGCTGAGACACAGCAGGATTGTATTGTTATAATCCTCCATTTGGGAAGGTTGCAGGATGATTTGTTGCAGAAGTTGTTCAATGAAAAAGAACCAGAGAGTGGAAATTACTTATCATGAGGAGAAGAGATGGATCGGATCTGGGAAGAAGAAAACATAATTTGGAGAAGATATCATTTCCAGATGCTGTAAGGAAGGGTGCGAGGGAGAAAGAAAAAGAAAAACAAAAGAAAAAGAATGAGGAGAGACAGAAGTTCATAGTACGGATATAGGCTAAAGTAGAAAAGCCATTGGTCAGGTATGAAATCTGGAACACAGTTGTTGTACCTTTAAGTACAAAAGCTCAAGAGGTAAGAGCTTTTATTTTGATTATAAATGAGACAAATCATGACTTATTTTTTGAGACTGCTATGAATTTAGACACTTTTTGGCAAGGTTTTGAAAAAAGATATGTATCCATGGAATAAAGAGACTCAAAAAAAGTAAATATACAATTTTATATAGAGACTGATAAAAAAGACTATTTGTTAATAAATGTTTGTTCTGAAGTGAAAAGCATTGTAAAACTTTTTGATAATAGAGGTTTATGGATCGAGGCTTGTGAATTTAATGTTATTTTCAAAATAGAAAATGATAAGATTATTCATATTCCAAATGTGATAAATGTGCATGGAAACAGAGCAGCAGTTTGATATTGGGGCCAACAGAAAACATGTTTTTTCTGTAGGAAGGAGCATCATTTTGTGGGTAGTTGTGACAAAAAAAGTTATGATGTATGCATGTGGATTTTGGTCTTGATACTAGAAGTTGTAAAGTTAATATAGATTAAAGGTAGAACATTTAATGGAAGAGGGTAACAAGGAATTTAATGTAGAAAAAGAAAAAAAAAAAGAAGAAAATAAGGAACTGAACTCATTTGATAGAAATAAAAAAAGATGTTTTGAGTATATCTATGGAAATGCAAGATGTAAAAGTATTTGAACTAAAAGAGGGAGAGCCTGAACTAGAATCAGATGTAATTAAGGAGAAAAAAATGATTAGAAAGTTTTATATATATATATATATATATATATATATATATATATATATAAAGAGTTCTATAGGCAAGAGGGTAAAAGATAGAAAATGATAGATACAGGATTCAAACATGAAAATAAAAAAGGGAAATGGGTAAAACAATAACACTATTTCATTTAGATTATGAAGAAAAGAGGCTAATAATCTTAGACTATTATCAATTAATGTTAATAGTATTAAAAGTTTGGTTAGAAGAATTGGAATTTTAGAACGGTGTAATTGTGAGATAGATATAATAGTATTAGAGGATGTAAGGGGGTTGATAAAAGCTGAGAGAGTACAAACAGAATATTTGTGGAAAGGGGATATAATTTGGACTATAGGAAATAAAACTTGTTCAGGAGTTGTGATACTTTATAATGTAGGCATTTTGATATTAGATTTTACTTTAATTAGACTGGAAGTTTACCAGTGGTAGATTTTAGATGGGATAGGAAAGTTTATAGAATTGTTGCAACTTACACATATGCAACGTATAAGGAAAGGGAAAAATTATTCAGAGAAATATCAGATTATGTAATAGTCAATATGGATATCATAATAATATAAGATTTTAATTGTGATTTAAGGAAAATAAAGAGGAATGGCAAAACAGATAAAAAGTTATAAAATAAATTATAATAGTGTAGAGGTTTAAGTCTTTGGAATTTAAACACATATACATATGAGAGAGGTAATAACAAATCTGAGATTATTTTGTAGTGCCTAATAGTATAAAGGTTAAGGTAGAAGAGAAAGTTTAGACAGTTCTTTCAGATCACATAGCTATATGGATAGAAATTGAAGAAAATTGAGTATATAAAATTGGAAAAGGGATGAAAAGGCTTAATGAGATTAATTGGTTTGAAAATGGAAAGGATAATATAATACAGTTATGGAAGGAACAACTTAACTATGAGAGATTGTCATTTAAACTATCTAGAATGGTGGTTAATATTTGAAGAAAAATATAAATTAGATTATTTAAAGTGGGAGAAAGTATTCAGACAAAAAGAAAAACGTGAAAATTTATATTTACAGAGTAAGACATTAGAATTTTTAGATAGAAATGAAAATACTTATATAAAAATATAAAAAGAATAAAAATAAAAGGGTTATTGTGTAAACAAAAGTATTTTGTTCAAGGTAAAAAAAGAGGAAGTTTCGCCGTATTTGGTGAAGAGAGTTAAAGAAGACAGTGGAATAATTAGAGAATTGAGAAATGAGAAGGGGTGGTAGCAAGGAAGCAGTATGAAGTTATGAATATTATATGACTCTACAACTAAACTGCTAGGAATAACCATTGATAACAATCTCTCTTTTGACCAACATATAAACAATACTATCAAATCAGTTAACAGAAAAATAGGGTCTTTATACCGCATTAAACCATTTCTCACCCCTTCTACAAGAGCTACTATTGCTCACTCCCATCTAATATCTACTCTCTTTTATGCCTCTCCTATCTTCACCAACCTCAAGAAAACTAACCTAAACAAACTAGCAACCTGCTACAATAACATTGCCCGCTTCGCCACTGGTAAACCTTTTAGAACCCATCACTGCCTTAATTTGAAACACTTAGGCTGGCTGGAACTACAAAACTATCTTATTATCTCACAACTCACTATTGCCCACAAACTACTGTACCAACCTAATAACACCCCTATTCTATCACAACTTATACTCCCTTATAACAATCTCACCTCTTCGCTCCTCCTGTAAACTTATGACCAAACCCATAAAGGCCCATAACGTAGCTGGTGACACCCTTTTCACGAACACTGTTGGCAGGGCATGGAATTTGCTGCCCAAAGACTTAACTTTAATCTCATCCCTACCTCTTCAAAAACAAATCAAACTGTACTTCTACAACCACTGGCTTTGTTCTTGTACTACTCCAGGGTAACTTCCTCTCCCCACCCTCTCTGTACCTTTAACCCTTCTGTTTGCTTAATATTTAGCATCTACCCTGCTTCTTCACCCTTGCTGTCCTACTATGCTCTCTCACCTCCTTTTGACTGTCTTCCTTCTTTTCCTCTCTCACTTCCTGACTCCTGTCCCATCGCTATTATTTATCTCACATTCTCCTTCTACTTCTCTTCCCTGAGCTTTAACGTTATCTCTATGGCAAATGCCATATTGCATATCCTTTATGTACTAGGTAAAATTGTTTTGAAACTGATCGAACTTATGTATGATCTCTAACTGTTTGAGTTCCATAATGTATGTTGATTTTATTAACAAGTTGATGTTTATTTCTATTTTATTGTATGTTTTTATTAACACGTCTGTTCTTTTATGTTTTGTGTGGAGCTTTTCTCCCCGGGTCTCTACTGAAAATGGACATATATCCAGCTAGACTAGCCCGGTCAACAAATGTAAAATAAAATAAAATAAATAAATAAAAATAGTGTAGTTTGTTAAAAAACTCAAAAAAACACAAATTAAGGAGAAACTATGAATGGAAAGTAAATAAATGTAATGAAAGTATAAATAAAGATATAGGTAAACAAATTACTTTGGCAGAATTGGATTTGATACTGAAGAAAGTTAGAATTGATTCAGCTGCTGGCCTGAATAGGATAGGATATAAAATGTATAAAAATATGGAACTTTGGCAAAAAAAAAAAAAAAATATATAGATATATATATATATATATATATATATATATATATATGTGTGTGTGTGTGTGTGTGTGTGTATGTGTATTAAATGAATGGTTACAAGATGGTGTTTAATACACACAAATTTGTGAGGGAGTAATGAAATGTATTTGGAAAAAAATAGAAAAGAGGGAGACAGCAAATTGGAGACCCGTGGTTTTACATAATACAGATTATAAAATATTTATGAATATTTTACAAATATGGATAGAAACAAGATAGATAAGGTATAAGAGGATGGTGTATATGGAATTAAAGGAAGATAGTGTCAGGAGATATTAATGAAAAGCAGGGAAATAGTGGATGATATAAAGCAAGGAAATAAAGGGAAAATGATGATAGGAAATATAAATAAGACTTCCAAATACAATAAATCATGAAGTATTATGGGGTATTTTGAAAAATTATAATATAAGTATAAAAGTACAGAATATAATTCAGTCCGTATGTAAGAATAGTAGTATTAAAGTATTGGCAAACAGATGGTTAAGTAAGGAAATAAAGATGAATAGAGGATTGAAACAAGGATGTCCTATGAGTAGTGTATTTGCTATGGTTATGAATTGTATAGTAACAAAAATAAATGAAGAAACAATAGAGACAAGATGTATACAAAAGGAAAGTATTGTGTATCCAGTTATTATGTCTTAATACAGATTATATGATTTTAGTTAACAAAAATAGTAAAATGATGGAACAAATAATTGCTAAAATGAATGACTGTTTGCCAAGTTTAGAATATGTCTAAATATTAATAAAAGTAAAGGATTTTGGCTTAAAGAAGTAATAAAATATATTAATTTTGGGATAAGTGGAAATTTCTGTATTTGGAATTACTTTTGGACCTTAATGAAGTTGTTAAGGAAAAATGGATAAAAATTGTACAGGATTTACAAGAGTTGAGTATTGTATGGAATAAATGTAGATGATCTTATAATTAAAAATTTTATTTGATTAATTCATTATGGATGGGGAGGATTGCATATATGGTGAGTATATATGATACCTGGAAATATAGAAAAACAAATGACTAAATTAATATTTAGATTCATTTTGGGTTCAATATTGAATCCAGTTAAGTGGGGAATATTATATGTAAATAGGGATGTGGGTGGTTTGGGATTATTGAAATTAATCATGCATGGTGAGTCTTTGAATTTATTTGGAGTATTAGACTAGATTAATAGGGATAAGAATGTTTATATAAGAAAAGTGTTTCAAGAAAAATATTAAACATGGGATTTAGTAAGATTAAATAAAAGAAAAAGAGAGTGGAGGAATGAAGAAGTAAAAATGTTTCAAAGTAAAAATAAGAATATGGAAATTAAACATAGAGTTGAAAATAATGGAGGAATATGGTATACAATATTACAAGAGAATATTATTGTGTTAATCCATGGAGTAGTTTAACAGCAGAAAGGATCAGAATTATAAAATCAAGAAATGATGGGTGTATGAAAAATGAAGATTGTCATGATTTTTGGGGAGATTACAAATTAGTATATTACCAGTGAATGCAGTGGTGGTGCTGCGGTAGCATTGTCGCCTCATAATAAGACGTTGTCCTGTTCGATTCTCAGCTAGAGCGTCTTCTGTGTGGAGACATGCGTGAATGGGCGTACCTTTGTTGAAGGTTGTGCATCAGGGTCAGCAACTCGGCATGTACAAATCTACTGCCAATCATTAGCGGACCGGAGTTCCGCTGTGGTGACCCCTAACAGGGAAAAGCCGAAAGACACAACAACAACCATTGAAGTCTAATATGCCATATTAAAAAAAATAAGTGAGAGTATATGTCTTTATTATGAGTAATTGGAAACATTGGAGCATGTCTTCCTGAACTGTAAGAGAGTTAGAGAATTATGTTAAGTATTAACAGAAAATACATTTTTAACTGAATTTAAAGGATATGAACAACTGACTATGGATATGATTAAATATGGATTTTATGACAGTTTGGATAAAAAACATGATAAAAAGTTAGATAAAAATGTTTTGTGTTATATGGGTTATCTGGAATCAAATATTAACAGAAATTATGTTCAGTTGTAATTGGGTGATTCCTAATATTGTAAGAAATATTAATTAGTGCTTGTGAAAAAAGGAATGGGGGATAGATAAATGATTTGTAACTTTACAATTTTTTTTTGTTTTCTTTCTTAATACTGTACATATGTAAATATGTTTATTATTTATTTTGTATTTTTGTAAATAATGTATATAATGGTATAAAATAAAGTGCCTCTACTTTTTTTGATAAGTGCCATGGGATCTTTTACTTTCACCTGAGCTACCACCAACTCAAGCAGATGGGACTTCAATTTAATGTCTCAGCCAAAGGATGGCACACTCAGAAATGCAGTACTGCACTTATCCTACACTGTGGTGTCAGGAATCAATCTATGTGGTGTGGACATAGAACCCACAAACTTCTGCACCAAAGGCGAGTGTGCTGCCTTTTGCACTATGATGGTCTATAGCTCTTAAAACCTGCAGGTGGGGAAACTTGCTGACCCCCATGTGTATAGGCTCTTCGAGAATGGAGACTCTCCCAGAACTGGTCACACAGGGAGGGCCACCATATTTGGAGGAGCTTAAAGGATGGGAAAATATGGAAGCAGGCAGTAAAAGAGCTAGATGTCAGTGGCACAAGGAGAAAACAACAAAGAAAATGGTTAATGCTTCTGTGGTCCAGTCCTTCCAGGTTCAGGGCTTCTTTGCAGTCTTTTTTTTTATTTAAGTAAGAAGAGGAAAGCTAGATAATGAAATGATGACTAAGAGAGAGAGAGAGAGAGAGTGACAGCAAGAGAGAGATGGTAGTAAGACCAAGAGATAGAAGTAAGAGGACAAGAAAGAAAGTATGATGCTTCCTTTGTGTTCATTAATTGATGGCAAGTTACTTATGCAGACTGAAGAGAAAATGTTTTAGAGACAAATGCTGTTCCAATTCCAAGTGTATGGTTGGTGTCTGCACTGCTTAATCCAAGATCCTACTTTGAGAGTACATGTACAAGTATTAGTTGCAGGACTGGGCCAAAAGATGCCACAATCCATCAGAAAATTTTCTAGCTTTTAGAATGCTGCAATCTTCCATTCCCACACCTTACAGTATGCATAACTTGACACTTAATTCCATAACAAAGGCCTTTTGTACCTTCTTCATTTTTCTTGACATAGTTTTTGTACATGTCTGTTTATATCTTACCAGGGCCAACGGCCTTAAGCAGCTATTGCACTAGCCTCCTTTTGAGCAACAACTCATGTTCTTTTTTTATTAATAACTGACCTACTTAATGGTATTCTTAGCAGTATGCATTTAAAAATAACTTCCTTTTTTTAAATAGCACTTATAAACTGTTCTTTTCTAAGGAAATAGCCTGTATGCCCACATTGTAGCTTTAGCTTTGGAAAGGGCATTTATTGAGTATTCTTGATAAAACCTGAGTAAAACCATGATATCCAAAACTATAGCATGATTAGGTTCATGTAGATTATCTAAAGTCAGCAATACCACAACATTGGCAACACCAGCTGGTCGTCACTGTGGATACTGGACAGCCCCAGAGACCTGTTATTCTGTAGGAAGTTGTCCAATTGATTATTCATCTTGTTGTGTATTTACATTTAGCCATCTTCAACTAGAAGAAATAGTTTTCTTTGTTGTGGTATCTCATCCCTTTTGGAATGAGAATAGGGAAGATCATTTGCATTTCAAAATACATTGTGCCTTGCCTTACCTGCTGACTTACTTTTAGCATGGTTCTTGTCAGTACTTCCTCACTTACTGGGGTGATTATACATGGCTGTTGGGGAAAGGGAAAGGCGGCATGGGCCACTTCTATGGGATCAGCATACTGGGATCAGCATACTGGTCAGGTGCTCTTCCCAGTTACACTTCCTATTCTTAACTGGTTTGCATGTTTCCTCCATATACCATATTTTACTTTCAGCATATACTTCTGTGATACACTTTATTTGACAGTATGGTCCACTTCACATTTGCTGCTTTGTATTCTGTAGACCTTGTTAATTTATAACAATGCTTTTTTAAAATCATACGTTCCTGCTTTTGAACTGAGTAATTTCCTATTTAAAAATAGCAATAATAGAGTCGTACTGATGGCTGCATATACTGTATATTGGAAGGAAAAATAATCTGTCTTGTATTGTAGAGCCTTTGAACAGTGATTCATAGCTATGGATGCTTCAACATTTGGACAAATTTGTTATCTTGCTCCTTTGTGATTTAGTGTGTGAGACAGGACCAGCAATATGGCCTTTGAATTCCACCAATGATTCCTATTAATATACATATGGCAATTGTCCTTAAGGGATGCGTTAAATATGCTCTACTGCCATGGATAATAGTCCACACCTGCTACTCCCAAATAAGCTTTACGTTAACCAGCTACAGTTCAGATTTGTAATCACTAGCTCCCCAGGATTTCATCCACCTTAGAATAAGCCCAATTCATTCCAATGTAATCTTATCGACAATAATCAAATCTCAACCAAAATTATTTTTCACAAATGCTTTCACAGTATTTTCCAGAAAGGTGGGGTAGTAACTCATCAGTACTTATGCCCTCCTTCCCCAAGTTTATAAACCAGTATCACCCGTTAGACAAAGCTAACAAAACAATAATTCTACTTACTGTTTTCCCTTAAAATAAGCCAGGCTTTAGATATTTACATGGTGACACTTAACTATCAGAAGTCACCCTTCATAGGGTGAACACCACATAGTAAAGGAAACAGTTAAATACATAGATCATAACCTCTTATGTAAAGCATTAACCACAAGCATGTAAAGTTAAATAATAAATGTGTTTGCATGAATTCAATAAACTTAATAATTCTTTCCAAATAAAATGCAGCAGCACAGAACTTCTACAGTACAGTTAAAGTACAGGAAAATGTCTAGCATCTAAACTAGAAATTATCTGCTTCTGGCTAGAAGATAACTCTACTTTAATGCTAAAGTCTTTCAAGTCCAAAATAGATTGTCAACGAGTGTGTACAGGCAGTATAATACAGATTAGGCTCTGTTTCCCATTGGATATTGCAGCAGGTGGATTGCAGTAACTCCCGTAACTGACTGACTTACTGACTAAATAAGCAGTCTGCCTGTACTTATGTCAGCCCATAGCACAATTTCTTATGGCTGTTGTTTTAATTTAGGTTTTGGAAAAGGCTTTCCCTGTTTCCACAATTACATGTTTAAATGGGGAATGGAAAGGTTCAGAAGCTAATGCCCAAATAATAAATTATCATTTGACCTAATTCGGCAAAATATAAGAAAGATTAAACTTTGGGAAAGTGCACTCATTTGTAAACTGCAATACATTTTTTACATTGGCAAATGCAGTTATACATCACTTTACACGTTTTCTTTCACATTTTACATGTTTCGGAAAAAGCATGCGTAGTACAGCATATTTTAAGTTTTTCTTTTATGCAATAGCAAAAAACTTTTTAAACATGCTATAGCTGTAATATATATATATATATATATATATATATATATATATATATATATATATATATATATATATATATATATATATATATATATATATATATATATATATATATATATATATATATATATATATATATATATATATATATATATATATATATAGATGATTCAGGATCATAAGTATAGGATATAAGAACAGACCATCTTCCAAAACTTCAGGGCACCTTTCACATACCCTAACTATTAGACAGCACGGGCTGAGCAGACTAAAAGACAGATTTGGGCACCAAGCCCTTCAGGGCTTTCCTACTACCAAAGAGAGTCGAGGGTTTACAGTCCGCTAATGCCGTTCCATTGCTGGGCAGATAAGTTTTCTTTGGGGGGGGACTTCCACATTAATTTCCTGTTGTTTATACTACTTTGCTGACAAAAGCACCTATTTTAAAAATGTAGAAAAGTATTTTATTGACTATCATGCTATTTTCTGTACTTTTGTGGTAAAAAAAATGTTAAAAGTTATTGAAAGCTATTTTTTCTGTGGAGAGGCTGTGTTTATTCACTTTTGAGGCTGGAGAAAATGTTTAAAGTGTTTTTTCCTGTCTTTTTTTGATGGAAAAAGTCACTTTTTTTTTGCAGCTTGCCTGTTTTCCTGACTATTGCTTCTAAGCTTCTTTGGAAATCAAGCACCATTTTTGGCTTGACCATGAAACAAACTATGCTCATGTGAGGCAAGGATTTTTTTAGGTCTGTTGGCCAGTCCTTACTCCAGCCTCAAAAAGAAAAAGTTAACTAAGCAGCCTTTGCCACCACACCAGGTTAATAATTTTCCTCATCTGCAGGTGGTTAACTCTGCTGTGGCCAAAGAAGGATCATCAGGTTACTCTTCTTTTTCCTCAAATCCCTCTGTTGTTATCCATACAGCCATCATGGACTGAGGGTTAGCCATGATCTTTGCAGCTGTTGGGTTCCCCGCAGTGGGCAACAATAAGCCACTTTGTTAGTCATGGTAGAAGAAGCTAGGACTCAAGAAATGTCCCCCTGATTAGCCAGAGTGTTGTATCCATGCCTGGGGAACATGTTGCAGGCAATGATAGGTTTGTTTATCATAACATTCTTGTCAAAAAGAAACAAAAAGCTAAACTTTGAACTTATACCGTGTCAGTTTGCCTGGGCAGGAGTAATTTACTGGGCTTGGTTGTGGGTCTTGCAAAGAGTATTGACCCTTATTATAAAGTGATTTTTGGTAAAAGGAAAAGGGACTCCTCTTTCCCTGAAGACGTTCAAGAATTTGAATATGTAGGAGAATGTGAAGGAACAAATGCTGGTGTTTCTCCAGAGGTTTCTGATTCAGGTTCACAGGAGTGTATGGTATGTGAATGTCCTTGTGAGGGATTCACTCTTGCTGGGACTATTTCTAGAATTTGACAGTGTTTTCAGTGGGAGAACACCGTGGTTTCTCAGTCCCTCAGAAAATAGTCTGTACTGTTACAACTGGAATTCCCAGAACCTCCTCCCATCCTCCCGGTGCTGTCAGCAGTGGAGGATGGGTTTGTCTCAGTCTGTGGTTTCCCCAACAGCCAGCCTGCTGCACCTAAGAAAGCAGATAGAATGTACAAAGTTCATCAGTCTTTCAAATTTGTATACAGTCTTCTTAGACCGGACCCAGCAGCTGTAGCTTTAGTTAAGCAAACTGCTGCCATTTTGTTAATTTTTATGTTTTTCCTTCTTATAAAGATGGTATGACAGGGTCAGCCTTTGGTCAACTGGTGCCCTAGGCAAAAGGTCTCCACAACACTCCCCCACCCAACACCATCTGGTGCCCCCATCCTGGTCTACCTACACCATCCAGATTACTGGAAAAACTCCCCTGCTAGAGTGGCACCCTAGGCAGCCACCTAGTTTGCCTATGCCTAAGGCCGGCTATGGGTATTGATATGTTTGGGAAAAAGTTTATGCATCTGCAAATTTAATTTTTTGAATTTTGAATTGTCATGCTCATATGTTAATGCTTATGCTGACTCATTGTCAAATCATGAGGAATGTTTTGGCCACAGTTTTCTCTTGCGTGGAAAAAAAATCTGCTTTGTTTTATTTGTTTTCTCCTTTTTCTTAGGTCCCTAGTCATTATTTTAGGTATATTTCTGACTCTGTAGATACTGCCTGCAAGGCTGTTTACACTAGCACTGTGTTAAGGTTTGTTTTGATGCATTCTCAGAACCTCCAAGAAAATATAAATAATAACATTTTTAAATCTCCTTTTGAGATAGATTTAATTTTTGGACCCTCATCATTGTGGTGACTCTCTTCTGCCCCAGGCAGCGGTTATTCTCCCTTCTTTTGGAACTGGCCATGGGCAGTTGCCACAAGCTTACTAAAAGAATGGATCTACTCATACAAGAACAGGGAGTTTGATAGCTTAGGCTGCTGCAACAGTGATCAATATGATGAACATAGTACAGTTGTGTAAGTAAACTTATCAAAACAGTAGGTGTTCAATTTATTACTGCTACAGTAGCTGCCCCCTCCCTCCATCCATCTACCTAGTTTTTGGTGTGTGTTTTTATGCCAGGGTTTGGACATCTGCTTTTGTTTTTCCTAGCACGATCATCTCTGGGTTTAGCATTCCTCTCTCACTTGGCATAGCTTTATAGGTAAGTACTGGGCTACCTGCCATTTTAAGTCTAGCCAGTTTCCCTTTTTGTGCTTGAAACAACCTATCCAATTTGGTTATCGATTGGTCTTACCCATCCCATAGTGAATAATTATGTATTATCCCTAATGAAAATAAATAGGATCATATATGAGAGGACCCATGCATGAGAGCTGCCTCTGCCCATTTGTAGTACAGTGAGCAGTCCAGAGGTAAATTTTCTGTTTCTTATACATGTATCTAAGTTGCGCTTGATATGGACAGGGATGAACTTTATTTCATATGGATGGGCAGTCTGTTCCACAGCAGTGGTATACTCTGTGATATATAACTAGCCCTTCAAACTGTTCTGTTGATGCTGCGGAAGAGGTTTAGATCCCTAGACCGAGTGTTTCTGATGCAGTTTGACATGCTAATATGTAGTAAATCCATCAGTAATGGGTAAAAGGATGCCTTTTATGCCAGACACAGGACTCTTAGCAGTCTGTAGGATACCAAGTATAGTGACAGGGTTTTGAGTCAGTCCATATGGGATATTTTGCTTAGGCCTTTAGTAAGGTATTATTCCATGTGTCTGGACAGATACATGCCAAAGGGGGCATTATATATGGCCTAATAAGGGCTGAGTAAAGGGGGGCGATGACACCCCTAAGTCTAGACACAATCCCTTTATTTTTAAGCTGTGCAATAAAGAAGGACTTTTTTACAGCAATAGACATATGTTGCTCAAAAATTAGATCACTGTCCACATATGTTCGTAAATCCCGAGCAAATGGGTCAACTCTTAGGGGAATATTATCACTGTGGTGGTTCCCTAGGGTAAATGACTTCCTAAAGGATGCAATAATGCATATTTTGGCACCAGTTATTTATCTGAGACAAACCTTCCTTCAGCATGACTAAGTCATTTGGGGATTAAATTACTGTTTCTAGCTTGCAGTCATCTGCAGACTTAGTCAGCCACAGCCCTTTGGTAGTATCTTTATTTCAGAAAAGTAGATACCAAACAGGAGAGGTCTCAGTACAGAACCCTTGGGGGACTGCACTGGTGGCTTGTCTCTTTGTGGAGATCACATCCTCTTTTTGATTATCTGGTTCTATCTGGGAGCCACTTGACAATTCAGCAGGTGACACAGGGGTTTACTCGCAGTTTATTTAGCTTTTCTACTGTGCCTGAGTGGAGAATTGTATCAAAAGCTTTGGGCAGGTCAAGGTATGTAATGTGTACTGTTTTGTCTTCATCCATTGCTTTGGTGAACAAAAATGCACCAGGTCTAGTGTTTGGAGGTTCCCTATGTCCTGATTGATTAATGCCATGATAAGTCTTTCCATGGCTTTGCATATGAGGCTGGTCAGACTTATGGTTCTGTAATTGCCTGGGTCTGTTGAAGGTTCTTCCTTATGCAGGGGACTGACTGTAGCTGTTCTGCATTTGTTTGGTACAAAACCTGTATGGTGGCTGAGATTGAACAGTGTTGTTAAGGGTGTGGCTAAATCATGCTCAAATGCATCCAGGGATATTGTCAGAACTTGTCAATGCAGTATTTTTAGTTTTTGATAAGACTTTTAGGACTTGGCCTTGTGTAATAGCTGGTTGTTAGCCAAATTTAGGTATATCTTGAGATACAGACAGAGAGGAGAAAGGGGCAAAGTTAGAGCTGAATTTATGGGCCAGTAGGTTCAATATATCTTCAGCCTCAGTATAGGTAAGATTGCTCACAATCAGCTCGGTGCATTGCTGCATTGTGCGATTAAAAAAATGCTGTGTGATTATCCTTGGCTTGGATGAATATTTTAGCTTCAAACTTGGCTTTGATGGATTTTATTAGGCTCCTGAGTTGTTTGTTTATTTCAGTGACAAGAATTTTAACATTCTGGGGATTACTCAGCTTACTTGTTGTTGCTGTGGTTCCACCATGTGGGTTTGTTTCTGGGGGGGTGCCCTGCACTTTATCTTACATCTTACATGGTATAGCTGCACCTGTGCAACTGTTTACATGCTGGTGATGTACATTTCTGCATATTCGGTGGAATTAGCTGGGTTTGGTGGGGATTTGAAGCTTGCCAATGTATCACTTAGGAGGAAGTAGTTTGTCTTAAATTTCTAAATGTACCTTTGATGGAAGGGATCTCTGGTTTCAGTTTTATTTCAAAGGAGGCTGCTTTATTCTGAGACCTAACAAGGGATGAAGATATGCGAGCGATGTGCAAGATGTTACCATATTAGAAAGGACAAGAACCAAGATGTTATTCCCTTAGTGAGTTCTCTGAGTAATAGTTCCAGGGCATTTGTACTGAGAAAGTCTGAGAATCTCTGGGAATCTTTGAAGTGCTTGACACCGATACCTGTCTTTTATTCAAGGTGTCTTAACTATTTAGGCGCATGGAGAGTAACCCGAAGCTTTGGAAGCTGGTCGGCTGTTATATCCTTATTAAGTTTTCTTGCACAACTGAACTTTTCCTGAATTGCTTAGTAGCATAAATCAGGAGTCACAGGAATTTTGGGGGGAGAGCACTTGACGATTTAACGTTAACTGATTTTATGTTTTGCCTAATTATTATG
The DNA here is from genome assembly GCF_019279795.1 of Protopterus annectens. Lineage (NCBI taxonomy): Eukaryota > Metazoa > Chordata > Ceratodontiformes > Protopteridae > Protopterus > Protopterus annectens. The sequence continues at coordinate 1,000,899,415 of NC_056732.1, read as the reverse complement.
TGGCTCGGTTAGTGGGACTGCCCTCTGTGCTGATGCTTCTACCGGTGGGAATCTTCAATGGCAGGGCAATCTCTAAAACTGGAAGTTGTTACTATGAGGGGCAAGCCATTCATGTTAAGGCTTCCCACTAGCAATAACCTGAATCACAGCGATGATAGTAAACATGGTATTTACTGCAAAGGATTATTGTTCAGAAGGAATTCCTGAAAAAAATCAAATGTAATTCAGAGAATACAGAGTAGCAAGGTCCCATGAAAGGCATTTTCACAGGTTCATACTAGGCTGTTGATCAGATAGATCATTTGTAGCCTAATCTCAAGATTCCAATTGCTCAGAATCCTATAGCATGTGAGCGAAGGACAGATCTATAAGAGACACTTTTAGCAATGACCCATTTTGATGAACTTACTCCCTACACTTATAGACTGGGCTCTGTTAGTAAGCCAGTTTACTATCTAGTGGATAAAGTAAGGGTTTACGTTTAGTTTGATTAGCATGTCGCTAGTGTCAGACTTTGGGATGGTATAAAAGACCTTGGCCAGATTAAGGTAATCTGTGTTAACCACCAATTTGCCTGCATCTAATGCATTAGTGACAAAGAAGTTTACCAAGTTGAGATGGCAGAATCTACAGATATTGAACCCAGGCTGGTTTCGGTCAAGGGACCATAAACTGCAGATGTCCTTGATAATAAGTTCCATAATGATGATGTACTCCACTGATTTACAGATAAGGCTGGTGAGGGTTATGCAGTTATAACTTCCAGGTCAGTAGTGAGTCTATCCTTGTGGACTGGGGTAACAACATCAGTTATCTACATCTCTGGCTTGAACCCAGTGGACATACTGAGACTGAACAGGTTCAGCAAAAAGTCTGTAAGGCTGAACTTGGTGCTGCCAAGAAGACAGCCTAGAACATTGTCTGGACCCACACAGCTAATGTTTTCAGCTTCGAAAGAGCCATCAGGACTTACTCCAAAGTGATCTGGGGTTGGGCATGCTTATATGTGGGAGAAAGTTAGGCGGAGGTAAGGGTGTAAAGCCAAACTTATCCATTAATATGTTGGCTATGTGTTCTGGGGTTGAGTATGTGTTGCTATTATGTATTAATGTCCCTGCATTGCTGAGTATTACTTTGAAGGTTTCTGACATAGTTGAAAAAGGCTTAGTGGTTGTCCTTAACTCAGATTACAATTTTCAGTCCGTACTCATTTTTGGGAATTCATGTGTGCAGTGTGAGTGAGTGTGTGTGTGTGTGTGTGTGTGTGTGTGTGTGTGTGTGTGTGTGTGTGTGTGTGTGTGTGTGTGCGTGTGTGTGTGTGTGTGTGTGTGTGTGTGTGTGTGTGTGTGTGTGTGAGTGTGTGCGTGTGCTCATGTGCGTGTGTGCACGCGCATGTTAGATGATCTTGTTTTACACATGCTATAATAAAAGTTGTCATATAGAAAACCTTTCTTACATTCCATGCATAGTGGCTAGGTCAAATGACTCTGACTTGATTTAATGTCTCTTACTGCTGATGCTATAGGTAATTTAGTGCAGTTATCCTAAATTATGAGTGCCACTCTCTGGAGATCTAAGAAATTCTGACTAATTTTGTAAACTTAAGATAAATCTGCAATCCTTACACCTCAGTCTGAGAAAATTAATTTGTTTGAGAGTAACCTGGTACAACCACTGTAGCCTTTTCCAGTCATCATTTCACTTTTGATTTGGCGGCCTGCATATTAAAATTAAATTGCAGTATCATCTCCTTCCGTGCTTGCCTTCCTGCGAGTCCTCATTATGTCACACACTATACCTTGTTTGTCCAGTATTCTTTCATACTATAAGTTACCTTATTTTCAAGCCTGTTTTATGTACTGCATGCAAGCTTGGGGCATTTATTCTGCCACCTGTATGATGCAAGTCTTCTATCCCTAGACAATCATTGCTGAAGGAGTTTATTGCATCCATCATCTGCTCTCTGGTATTGTGTTTGTCTTTTGGATGACTATGTACAAGATGCATTTAAAGCTTCCCTGCTGCAGAATGTACTAACTAGCATAGGTATCACATGCTGTATGTTGTGACCTGTCTCTTCCTTTAACAATGTTATCATTCTGACCTTCTGTTATATTCAGTAATTGTACAATATAGTGCCTCCAGCACATGTACACATACACAAATACAATGAACATACATATAAATACATATACGTGCATGCATACATCTCCTTTTTCAGTTTTGGAGCCTTCAGTACTGAATATAAAATACTCCTTCCCTGTCACTGTTAAGTCTATTCTTAACACATGTACTGTATTGAAATGTAATCCATTTTTTGCCCATTGCATTATAACATACAATGCAACTTGATGTTACACTCTGGAACTCCCTTCTAAAATGCACATTTAATGAGCAATAAGCAGGAAAAAAAAACAGCCAAGTAAACAAACAAATCAAATGAAATGTAGATGTGTTTTGCAGGTTTGAAATATACTACCAGAATAAATCTGTTTTATAGCAACTTGTACCACATCTTGATGAAAGTGAGCACAAAGTCACTCCTCAGTGTATATATTGATTGCACAGTAAATATATGGCATTTGATTCATTCTGATAGTCTGAAGAAACAGAATAAGGCATTGGGTTGCTGTAAAGTCAGTTCAGAATATTAATGGCAGAACTAGCATTTGTCTTGATGTGGACTATCTGATAAATGGAGCTCCAGAAATGGCATGCATTCAGAGAGCTTACTTGTGCCAAAGTGTCTTGACAGTTTTTACCCAGCTTGGAGTCTGTGCTGCAGACAGAGGTAGGGCTGTTGGTAATTTATATAAACATATCATTTGCTTCTTGGATAATATGGAGCCTTAAAGTATATAAATATTGCCACTAACCTTAGAAATAACTTTTAAAATAGGTTGGTGCTTGACATTTGAAATTAAAATGTGATTTAGAAAGTCAAAATATAGATTAAAAAGACAGAGTTTGAAGCATAAGAAAAATGTTTCTTAAATGTTTTTGTACAAGAACCCATTTGTAACCAGTGATGGTGATCTGCGACCCATAATGGTGAAAACAGAATATATACATATATCAAGTCCCTTTCAAGTGATATTTTACACAGATTGCTACCCTAAAGTAGCTTAACAGTCTTAATTTTAAACACAAAAACAAAGATTAAAAGGAAAATTGTGATTTTAGTGGTATTAGGTCATCGCCATACTTCTAGGAAGTGATACTTAGCATAAATACTCATACACCAAAACTGTGGGATCATGACACCTGAATTGTAGATCAGAGAATCAGATCTTGTTGTAGAATATGTCAAGAAGAGATCAAGCCTATAATTTTATTTTTATGAAGATATTGGAGAAATAAATATATATATATATATATATATATATATATATATATATATATATATATTTGTTTTATCTTTAACTGATCTCCACAGTTTGTGATGGAAGAATGCAAAAAGGATGTTTGTGTGTGTGTGTGTGTGTGTGTGTGTGTGTGTGTGTGTGTGTGTGTGTGTGTGTCTATACACATCATGAGCTGTGTGTGTTAACCTCCAAAATGTGTCCACTTCTTGCTGTACAAATGTCACATTGTATCTTTAAACTCTTGTCTTTCCTAATGCTCAGTCTAACTCTTACAGCAGCTTATCACCGGTGGTTCATAGACCTTTTGAAGCATCAGGTGATCATTTTCAGATGATGAGCACAAGTTGTACTAACACCTAACATGAAATAGATAGTATATAGGTTGCACTAACACCTAACGTGAAATAGATAGTATATAGGTTGTACTAACACCTAACGTGAAATAGATTGTATGTAACTTGTACTAACACCTAACATGAAATAGATAGTATATAGGTTGCACTAACACCTAACATGAAATAGATAGTATGTCTTATGCATAATGGGCAGACAGTACCTTTTGTTAGAGATCTGTTGGAGTAAACATACAGTTTTGCTTTTGTCAGTTGGTCTGTATGTAATAAATATCTTAGAAGCACTGTGCTGCATTACCACACGTTGCATACGTGTTGCACACATCAGCTGCAGCAATTTCCAGAGATGCTCTAGACAACAGTGTTTGAATCTCTAAGTATGCAGAAAACTTGACAGGTACTTTTTCTATAACATACTGGCCAGTTTCAGACTCCTTTCAAATGCTTAAGAAATTACCCATAATTCAGACAGGATGCTTGGATACTCACAGATTGTGCAGTTCACTCAGTTTACTGAAAAATGCAATGATAATTCATTAACCTGAACTAAGCTTAAATCAGATATACCTGTTACTCAAGCTGTTGGAGAGACTGACTTACTGTCTGCTGTGATATTCAGAAAAGATAAGAGTTTATTCTCATTTTTTATCTGCATTTTTGATTTAATATCTCTGTAATCTGTACAACTGTTTTTTACTGTCCTTTTTGTTGTGAGATAGAGCTAATATCTGTTAGTGTTGACCTCAGTTTGTAGGGAGATCCTTTGTTTAGAGGCCTATCTGCTTACTTAGTGAGAGAAAGTGAACAGAACTGGTTTCATCTGGACAGGGCATTCCTGCAACTGTATTGTCTGGATAATAGGTCTGTTTTCTGCTTTCTGTGCCTTAAATCAGATATACCTTTACTCAAGCTGTTGGGGAGACTGACTTATTGCCTGCTGTGATATTCATAAGAGTTTATTCTAATTTTTCGTCTGCACTTTTAATTTAATATCTCTGTAATCCGTACAACTCTTTTTCCCACCCACCCTGTTCTTGTGGTGGTCTTATGTCTTGGTGGCTTTGAGTTGCCCGCCTCTGGTGTAGGGTTGATACTAGACACTCCCCCCCAGTCACATTACATCAGCTCATTGTACTGTTAATAGTGAGAACGTAGCAAAGGCCCACCCCTTTAGCTTCTGCATATTGAATTATCTCATTATCTTCTGTCTCTTCACTCTGTACTACAAAAAAAAAAAAAAAAAAAAAAACTGCTTCCTACCTCTCCTTGAACTAGTGTAGCCCAGATACAGATTTGCTCTATCCAGGATTTTTTGTAAGCTTCTGAGCGGTGCTCTTCAATTTTTTCCCTTAGATCTGCTACTTCCCTGCTCTCTTGCACTTTTATTAGCTTATTAGTCTAGCACTTTAAACTATTCCCGGTGCCAGAAAGTGTGCTCTTCAAATTTTCCCTTAGAAGTAGATGGTTTCTCAGTAGTAACACTAAAATCTGAATCCCTGTGACTAGCACTTACTCTAAAACCTGCTGGAAAGCACTAGGAAGCCTTAAACTGATACAAACATTCAATTCTCCTTGTTAGTAAGGAGAAATAAATTGTAGGCATTAAACAGCCTATAATTGCAAAGTACCTTGCCAAGGTAAGGGAAAACAGCTCTTGTACTTTACAAAAGAAACACCGAACCAGGCATGTCCAAGGGTCAGCTTCCTGTGATTTCTCCTGTCCACCTGGTGAATCTGGGCATACTGGGGTAATGCAGCAATTGCCTCATGTACACAGACAACCCTCTCCTCCTACCACCAGCAATACAACCTGCAAGAGATGCACTTACATATCCAAACTGGAAGCAAAGCTCTCTCAAGCCAAGATTGTGCTAGACAGTCAAGAGGAGAAGGTTAATACCTGCACTACACCTCAAGCAACACATAGTCATTCAAAACTCACTCCACCAGCATCCACACATAGTAACACTAAGCTCACTTATGTGGAGGCCCTTAACATTAACCTGCCCAAGGAACAAGGACCTCCAAAGCTGAAATGCAAACAAACACCAGTCACAACCAAAGTGACACATAGCTCAAAACACCAGTGTGCCACCAAACAACAGCCCCTAAGGCAAGACAACGTTCCCAACACTTTGGTCATAGGTGACTCTATAGTCAGGCACACTGATGTCCCACTCACCAGGCTGAACAAGGAGAAAATTACTGTCAGCTGCCTGTCGGGTGCCAGGATCCACTACATAACGCATGCACTCAAGTCACTCCACAACAAGTATAAATACGACTCTGTCATTGTCCATGTTAGAGTGAATGACTTGAGACGTACCTCCCTGTACTACATGGAAGAGCTCTCGGATCATGTGGCCCAGGCAGGTATGACCCTAGCCCTAAGCAGCATCCTGCCTTCGCCCAGAATGATGCCACAGTATAAGGACAAAATGATTGACTTCAACAATTGGCTAAGTTTCTGGTGTCATTCAAAGGGGATCCAGTATCTGTCTGGCTGGGAAGACATGATCGGCAAACCACGATGCTTTGCCAGAGATGGTCTTCACCTGTCGCCGCTAGGATTCAAGTTACTGGCTAAGGCTCTTGCCACCTCTATAGTGCCTTTTTTTCGGCAAGGCTCAAAGGACAAAACCACCACCATAACAGATATAAGCATGCAAAATCTGAAGGTAATGCTACTCAATGCTAGAAGTCTAAACCTCAAAATGCACTCTCTCAAGGCACTACTAAAAATGGAGAACATTGATATCTGTGCAGTAACTGAGACCTGGTTCAAGGCTCCAGAGAGCACCCCTGCAATACCAGGCTACAACTCTTACCACACTTTTCGGCCACCAAACCAGGACCAAAGCACTAAAGGCGGAGGAGTGTCCATATTCACCAAGGATATTCACACCTCCAGGCTAGTTGCCCTACACAATGCATCTGAAATTTTACAGGTGCAACTAACACTAGGTAAGACTGCAATCCAAATTGTAGCTTGCTACAGATCCCCCATCATGCCCCAAGATTCTCACTATACCTTGCTAAACATACTAGAAAATATTAAGATGCAACCAAACACCCTAATACTGGGTGATTTCAACTACCCTGCCATTAATTAGGAAAACTACTTGGGTACCAACACCTTTGCCCAACGGTTCTTGGAATTCATAAATTCCAATGCCCTGGACCAACTAATCCATAGTCCCACCAGGGGCTCAAATATCCTAGACCTGGTTATTACCAGCGTGGGAGATCAATGCTCCACACCATTGGTCACTCCCTCATTGGTCAGGTCTGACCATAAGCTAATCAGTCTTGAAGTCCACATCCCATCCCCACCCCCAGTAGGGAAACCTCCATAAAAAACTTCTCCAAAGCAAACTTCATGCTACTCAAGTCAGAAGTGACAAACTTTATGACACCCATGCAGATGGGAACTGAAAGTTCGACTGCTGAATCCTACACTAAGGCAATGTACGAGCACATCCACTCGTGTATGAATCATGCCATTCCAAACATAACCAAGACGGTCTCCTCCAAAAAAAGGAACCCGATCTAGTGGTCCTCTGCCATAAACAGACTATACAACAGAAGGAAGAAACTTTTGCAGAAAAGAGGAAAATCCCTTGATGCAAAAAACTCCTTTACCAGCCTCAGTAAGAAGCTGAGATCCTTCATAAAATCCTACAAAATTAGTTACAAAAATAAAATTGCCAAAAATTTCAAGGACAACCACAAGGCATTCTATAGTTATGTCAAGAATCTAAATGGCAATGCTCAGATCTGCTCTGAGCTACAACAGAATGGCATTAAATATACTGATCCCAAGGTTATTGCCAATATCCTGGCAGATCGATTCAGTGCCAACATCACCCCCCCTCTCACCCCATAAAGCGCCCATCTCGATACCAAAAGATTGCCAGATTCCGGTAATCACGGCCACACAGGTAAACAAATGCACTCTCCAAAGCTAAGAATACAGCATCCATGGGACCAGACGACATCCCGAGCTGTGTACTACATGAACTACAAAATTAACTGGCATCTCACCTAAGTGTCATGTTTAATTATAGCCTCACCTCAGGCTTTATGCCCATTGAGTGGCGCACAGCTACAGTTATCCCACTCCACAAGGGGGATCCAACTTGGATCCCGGGAACTATTGTTCCATCAGTCTGACGAGCCTCATCTGCAAAGCCATACGCATTATCATGGAACTTATAAACGAAGACATTGGCAAACTTCAAACACTGGACCCACCGATCTTGTCTCCTCAACCTGATTGACTTCTTCAAATCAGTCTCCATAGCCATGGACGAGGGTAAGGCTGTCCACACAGCCTATCTGGACCTCACCAAGGCCTTCGATACCATCCTCCACTCTGGAATCATAGATAAACTTACTAAGCTGGGCATTACTCCCTACGTCACTCGATGGGTTGCCAACTGGCTTACTGACAGAACCCACACTGTAAAAGTAGCCGACTCAAAATACAGCACCAGACAAGTGACAAGCGGGGTTCAGTCCTGGGACTGCTGTTATTTGGCATCTACTTCTCTGAAGTACAGGCCACCACTAAGGGACTTTGGCTAACAAAGTTCCCATATGACTGCAAACTGGGAGCCATTATTGAATCTCCAGATGATGTGGATATCCTACAAAAGGGCCTTACAGAAACAGATGCTTGGTGCCAGAGCCATGGGCTCAAGCTCAATGCCAAGAAATGTATAGTTATCCCCTTTGGGAAAAAACATGTACCCATGAATTAACACATAAGTGGCAGTACACTAAACACCAAAAGTAAGATAAGGGACTTAGGGACACAGGAGGACAGTGGTCTCACCTTCGATAACCACATAGCCACAACAGTCAGGAAATCCTCCTATGTTGCACACCTTATCACTAAGGGATTTTCATTCAGAAAAAAGAAGGTCATTGTCCCACTATACTCATCCCTCATTAGACCCATTATAGAGTACAACATCCCCGTTTGGTATGTACCTCACAAGACATCTTCAACAACTGGAAAGGCCACAGAAATACCTCATTAAAATAATCACAGGCCTAAAGCAGATGGCCTATGCTGACCATCTAAAAAAACTCCAGCTTTACTCTGTCGCATATTACCTACTCAGAGGCGATCTCTGCTTAACATACAAGGCCATGTCAAACCCAGTGCTGTTGGACATGCTACACTTAAAGACATCCCAATCCTTCAGAGCCACACGCTCCAGGGATTTAAACCTGGTCATCACAATGAACAAAACATGCTGGAGGGATAGGTTCCTGACCCAGAGACTCCCCATACTCTGGAATAGACTGCCCATACATGTCAAGCTGAGCGCCTCTTTGGTCCTCTTCAAAAGGAACCTTGACGATTGTATGGGAGATAGGAAATTCACCCCGGGGATCACGTCAGTCACCCTGCTAGACAAGGGTCCAGGGAAGTAAATATTGTGGGAAGAAATAGCCAGGGAATTGTTATGGCTAGGCTTGTATAGGCCCTAGGGCTGATAGCCTAGTACCAAACTATGATGATGATATGATGATGAAGCTCTGCCATTTCTAGGCAGTGTGCCATCACATAGCTTTTATGACTTCTGTGCTTAAATATCAATTTTCCCAATCAGGAATGGTATTTTCTATGCCTAACAACCTGCTCATTTAGTGAAATGGAAAGTTGTTGTGTCTTTCGGCTTTTCCCGGTTAGGGGTCACCACAGCAGAACTCCGGTCCGCTAATGATTGGCAGTAGATTTTTACGTGCTGGCTTGCCGGGCCTAACGCACAACCTTCAACGAAGGAACGCCCATTCAGGCATGTCGCCATACAGAAGATGCTCTAACTGAGAATCGAACGGCAACATCTAACTGTGAGGCGACAACGCTACCGCAGCACCACCACCGCAATGGATCTACTGCTAAAGAGGATGGCTGTTTACTATTAATTCGTCATAAACATTACAAAGCTGTTTCAGGCACACCTTAGGGATGGTGGGGTTAGATATTAATTAGTAAAGATAAGCTATCAGCTTCATTTAATGGTGTTTATATGGAGAAAAGCTTTCCATGAACTCATTACAACATACTGAAATGAATTATTACATGGGCTATGCTTGCAAATGGTCTATTGTAATCAGTGTGTATTACCCAAGTAAACAAACTGAATAACATAAAAACAATATATTCCCTTCAAAGATACTATGATAGAGGTGTTGGTATTTACTGACTATGTACAATAAACAGAAATAATAAATAAATACAATGCACAGAATGCAACAGAGAAATAATGGAAGTTACAACTAGTACACAGTTAAAAACAGTCTTAGTTGTGCATGGATTCAGTGTAGTTCTCAAGCAAAGAAAGAATGAATTTTTGACATGGGTACAGTCTAACACTTTCTTTCCTTATTCCTTAGATTTGCAGCAGGGAAAACATTCTTTAGAAATTGAAATCCAGTCTCTTGAAAGAAAGCCTTTACAAAGAAGTCCTGGTATGTTTTTTCTTCCTTCACTCCCCTACCTCCAGCTTTTCTCGTACAAAGTGCCTGCTGACCCATTTGTTTCAGTCCAGGGTGAGGGTCTGAAAATTATTTTCCATAGCCAGAACAACAATCCTATGCCCCTTCTTTCCTTGATTAGGAAGAGAGCCTATCACCCTATGTATTCCCTTTCAGAGATGAGAGTCAGAAACTGGCAGGCCTTCATTCAGATGGGGGTTCCCCTCCCTCCTCATGGCAGCAGGTGGCTTCATTGAAACCACTGCTGAAGGATCTCCCTATACATGCTTCCAAATAGCCATAGGATTGCCTCCCCGGCTTACATGTAGCATCCAGTCTGACTGACTTAATAGCTGCTACCAGCTCAACCCCCCTGTTGCCATCAGTTCTGCAATGGGTCAGATTGCCTCCCTTCTCTCAGTTTCAGCACGTGGGACACTAGTTGAACCCAGGTTGTCAGAACTGTAGTTCAGCTTTACCCTGTGTGACGTAGGACCTCGTTTTTTTTTCTTTTTGATGTTATTATCTACTCTGCGGCAGGTGGACTTTGGGTGACTTCTATGGTTACTCATCTCTTTCTTTTCCACTGGATCTTTTTATTAATTTAATTTTGTAATTAACTAATTAATTTATTTTTGACACCCTGTTGTCTCCCAATGATCTTGTGATTGGCTGGCTCATTCTTTCCTCACAGGACGAGAGCTTTTCCCTGCTCATTTGTTTCCAGTGAGTCAAGAACCAGTCATGGAGGCATTATTTAGCAGTTATTATGGTAGCTTTTAATATGCTGCCTAACCTCTGTACTGGGCTGACATGGGCCCTGCATCACAGCAGAAGGACCACCTATGCCTCTAATATGGAGTGTGCCCAATCCCTGAGATGACTGCACAAGGGCCACTGCACTGACTTAGTTGGGACCCTCCCTCCACCCAACTACCCCAGGCCTGTTCTCAGTCACTCCACTGGAGGATCAGGTCATCACAGGGGGAGGAGCCAACACAAAACTCCTTCAAGCTGAGAGCACCAATATAAATTGCATGTCTCTTTCCCACCACTGCCTGGCTTTTCCAACTTTCAGAGCTGCTTATCAGTGTTGAATCATGTAGGTCACAGCCAGAACTTTATCCCTAGCAGAAAATAGCAACCTCATAGCTTTTACATCTGAAAGGTCTTTTCTTAGGTTACTAGGTAAATGCCAAGCAATCAGTCTGCAGCCTATTACATGCCTAGCCAGTATCCATATAGTGACCAAAGTTTAGATTCACACCCTGTACCTTGTGTCAGTGGATGTTTGTCTTTGCAGAGGGTTTACTGTTTTTCAAATAGTCCCCAATGTTGAACTTCTGAATATATGAAGAATAAAGTAACTGCTTTTTCTGCCTCTTTCCAACCCCCCCCCCCCCCCAAGGGATTGGTGCAGACAACCAGATGATTCTTGAGTCAGTACTGTCTGAGCTCTTGTTCTCCTGTAGTTTTGTTTGCATTTCTCCCAGGGTTCCATTTCTCCTGTCTTAAGTAATACATATTTTGGGAAGGAAGAAACAAAGTGGACTCTTTTAGGATGCCAGAAACCTTAACTACTTTCAGTAGAGCTGCAGGCCTCTCCTTCTGATGGTTTTATTAGATACCCAGCTCTACCCAGGTCATTTCCATCATTTTTGTAGAGTTGGCAGTTTTAATAAATGTATGACAATTTTTTTTCTAATCGTTTATTACCTCCAATGCCCAGATTATTTTAAGTGGACCACTAAACAGTTTTCTTCCCAGGATATGTATCATATTTTGTTATTGTTTAATGCCAACTTTGTTTGCTAGGTAGCTTTGATGGATAAAATGAGATGCTGCAGATGTATTATAGTCCCATTGAGTTGAAGATGAGACCACACAAAAGCAGAAAGGCAAAGAAAAAGAAAAGGAAATGAATGTCTATTTAAGTATGTACTTATTTAAGTATGTACATATTTAAGTATGTATGTATTTAAGTATGTACGTATTTAAGTATGTACGTATTCGTGCACTAAATATGTTGTGGTAATTAGCAGCAATCATTTCTAATTGGAGCATTACTGCATATTACAACAACATCAGATGATCACCATGCTTAATTATTTATTTATCCTTGCTGACTGGGTTAGTCCTACAAGGCTAGTGGCCTCTTTTTGGGGAGACCCAATGTAGTATTTATACTACTAGAGGAAATGTTGCCAGGGCATTGAGAAACTTCCCCTACTCTTTTTGATAAGTGCCGTGGGATATTTTACATCCACCTGAACTACAACCAACAGAAGTAGATGGGACATTGGCTTAATATCTCATTCGAGGGATGCCATACTCAGGAGTATTACAGAATCCTATAGCAATCCAGCTACCTTTTGTGGAAACAGAATCTGTAGCCTTCTGCACTAAAAGCAGGTGTGCCAACTGTTATGCCACTCACACAACACCAGTACATCCCAGAAATACAGTCAATCAATTACTAATAGCAACAGCAATATTTTATAAGAAATGCTTTGCCTTGCTACAGAATATGGGCAGCTTTGTCTCCATTATGGGAATGATCTCTTATGTGATATTTTGCTGCAGAAGAGACATGTATTTGTTTAAGTGATTCAAACTTGACTCTTTTTGGTGACACTATTACATCCATTCTTGACAGGACAGCACTTGTTATGCTGCTTAAATGTTTTCATATTTAAACTTTTAGCCAGGATTTTTTCTAAGGAGCAGTTTTTATTAAGTCAAATTGTTAGCCATAGTGCTGGTTGGCCCTGGATCATTTTCGTTTAACAAAGCTAGTACTTGCATAGCAGTGGACAAATGCAGAGCACTTATTCAACACATTGTGCCACTATCTGATTGTGATGTATTGCAGGAGCAGTATGTCAAGGCTTGTTCTATGAGAAGCACTAACATTTCCATTGTTTTAGTAAACAGTAGGTTAGGGTTGTCACTGGTCTACCCCAGACTAGTATATTGAGCCTAATCATTTTAAGTTCAGGTCTGGTTGGGTCTGTAACTGTTTTTGTGAGTACTGATTACTGCACTGAGGTCTGTGTGAAGAACCTACAGTGGATATAAAAAGTTTACACACCCCTGTTAAAATGCTAGGTTTTTGTGATATAAAAAAATGAGACCACAATAAACCATTTCAAAACTTTTCCCACCTTTAATGTGGCCTATAACCTGTACAATTCAATTGAAAAACAAACAAATCTGTTAGGGGAAAAATATAAAAAAATTAAAAACATATAATATGCTGGTTGCATACGTGTGCACACCCTTAAACTAATACTTTTTTGTGTGTGCACACCCTTAAACTATTACTTTGTTGAAGCACCTTTTTATTTAATTACAGCATTCAGTCTTCTTGGGTAGGAGGCTATCAGCATGACACAACTTAACTTGACAATATTTGCCCACTCTTCTATGCAAAAGTGCTCCAAATCTGTCAGATTGCAAGGGCATCTCTTGTGCACAGCCCTGTTCAGGTCACCCCACAGATTTTCTATTGGATTTAGGTCTGGGCTCTGGCTGGGCCATTCCAAAACTTTAATTTTCTTCTGGTGAATCTATTCTTTTGTTGATTTGGATGTATGCTTGGAGTCATTGTAGTGCTGAAAGTTGAAATTCCTCTTCATCTTCAGCTTTCTTTCATACGCCTGAAGGTTTTGAGCCAAAAGTGACTGGTATTTGGAACTGTTCATAATTCCCTCCACCTTGACTATATCCCCAGTTCCAACTGAAGAAAGGCAACCCCAAAGCATGATACTGCCACCACCATGCCTCACCATGGGAATGGTGTTCTTTTGGTGATGTGAAGTGTTGTTTTTGCACCAAATGTACCTTTTTGTATAGTAGCCAAAAAGTTCAACCTTGGACTCATCAGACGATAACACATTTTCCCACATGCTTTTGGGAGACTCGATGTATTTTTTTGCAAATTTTAGCCGGGCCTGGATATTTTTGTGTGTAAGAAAAGGTTTCCATCTTGCAACCCTACCCCATAAGTCAAACATATGGAGAATACAGGAGATTGTTGTCACATGTAGTACACAACCAGTACTTGCCAGAAATTCCTGCAGCTCCTTCAGTGTTGCTGTAGGTCTCTTGGCAGCCTCCCTGAACAGTTTTCGTTTTGTCTTTACATCAATTTTGGAGGGATGTCCAGTTCTTTGCAACGTCACTGTTGTCCCATATTTTCTCCACTTTTTGATGACTGTCTTCACTGTGTTCCATGGTATATCCAATGCTGTGGAAATTTTTTTGTACCCTTCTCCTGACTGATACCTTTCAACAATGAGATCTCTTTGATGCTTTGTAAGCTCTCTGCGAACCATGGCTTTTGCTGTAGCAGTCAACTGAGTACATTTCAGGAAAATCATACTAGGACAGCTGAACTTTATTTGGGGTTAATCAGAGTCCCTTTAATTGATAGCAGGTGTGTACCCAAGAAGACTGAATGCTGTAAATAAATCAAAAGGTGCTTCAAAAAAGTATTAGTTTAAGGGTGTGCACACTTATGCAACCAGCTTATTGTACATTTTTTATTTTTTCCCCAACAGAATTCAATTGAATTGTACAGGTTATAGGTCACATTAAAGGTTTATTTATTTTATTTATTTTACATTTGTTGACCGGGATAGTCCGACTAGATATATGTCCATTTTCAGCAGAGACCCGGGGAGAAAAGCTACAGACACACATAAGGCATGCAAATTTACAGTATATAGAAATATGCAGTCCATAGGAAGGAACTCACAGCATCCATAGTAACTTTACATAAACAAAATTTGTCGTCAATTAGCAAATTAAATAAGAGTTGAGAATGCACACAGTAAGTTTTATCTTTGATAGACAAGAGTGATGGTTAATCTGGGTTAGTACAGGGGCAGAGCCAATGTGTTCTAAAGTATTGTTTCAGGCCATTTTTGAAAAGATTTAGAGAGGGTTCCAGGATAAGGTTGGCTGGGAGAGAATTCCATGTTATACCAACAAAGTTGGCAAAGGGAGAGACTCCAGCTGCATTGTTAGCTGTGTGTGTGTTTGGATCTGGAGTTTGTTGGATGAGCGTAGTGACCTGGGATTATTATAAGGTTTTAGTATGTTTGTGAGTGCAGGAGTATTTTCAGGTTTGTTGAGTATTTTGTGTGCTACTATAAGCTGGTTAACCAGTATTACGTTGGATAATTCAAGCCATCCTAGGCATTTGATGTTTTCACAGTGATGGGTCCTGTATGTGGAGTATGTGGCAAATCTGGCAATGTGGTTATAGGAGCGTGAGAGTTTGTTGAGTTTGGGTTAATTCAAATTAGAGAGTATGGGGGACTCATATAGAAGGGGGGAGAGGAGATGAGAGCGGGCGATGGCAGTCCTGGCTAATGGGGTTAGGAACGGATTATTTCTATATAGTGACCCAAGCTTCTTGTTGATTGTCTTAATAGTTTTATTGACATGCAAATCAAATTTGAGTTTGTTATCAGTTATGACCCCTAATAGTTTAGTGTGGTTGTCAGGGGTAATAGTGGTACCGTTGTTGGAGGTTATGGAGGTGGAGGGTGGGGTGAATCTACTGGTGGTGGCAAACAGAAGCAGTTTAGTTTTGTTAGTATTCAGGAGTAGCCTGCGATTAGAGAGCCAGTGTTCAGCTATGTAAAGTGTATTCTGGGTTAAGGTTTGCAGTTCTAATGGGGAGGAGGCAGAGCAAATCAGGGTGGAATCGTCTGCATATTGGATGCAGGTTGCTTTTGGGAGGACAGTGTGGAGGTCATTGATGAAGATAGAAAAGAGTAGGGGACCTAATATTGAACCCTGAGGGACTCCAAGGGTCAGAGGTAATAGGGTGGACAGTTTGCTCTGCCATATTACTGCCTTTTGTCTATTGCCAAGGTAAGAGCGGAACCACTGGATTACATGGTTATTCAGACAAATAGATTCCAGAGAGTGAATGAGTAGCTGGTAGTTAACCATTAGAGAGGTCTAAAAAGAGAGCAGAGGATAGCATGTTATTGTTCTGATTTTGTTGTATGACAGTAAATGAAAGGAGGGCGGAGGTTGTGCTGTGACGGGGTCTAAAACCATGCTGTGAGTTGGCCAGCACATTGTTCTGGGTGAGATAATGCATAAGTTGCTAATGTACACACCTCTCCATTATTTTGGCTAATGGTGAAAGAATGGCTATTGGTCTGTAGTTGGACAGTTCTGTAGAAGCTCCACCTTTATGGAGTGGGATAACGTGGGATATTTTCAAGATAGAGAGGATGGCACCTTTTATTAGTGTCCTGTTGATCAGGATGGAGATAGGGTAGGCTATGGTATCTGATGATTTTTGAAGGTACTCAGCTGGGAGGAGGTCGGCTGATAGGGTGGTGGGTTTTAATTTTTTAAATAGGGATCGGATGAGGGTAATGGGGACTGCCTGGAATTTGAAGGGGGGGATGGATAGTAGGTGAGACAGGAGTGGGGGTAGAACATGGGTCTGTATTATAATATCGAAGTCTTAAAACTTTGAATGTTATAATATCAAACCATTTCGATCGAAAGACTATAACATCGAACACTCAGAATAGTATGAAAGAAGAACTACAATATCTTTATGCATATTGCTAGACTTGTTACTAGGATGGTTGAGGGTGGGAGAGGCTGGGCATTTTCCATCTGAACTACAGTTAATCAACCAGTAGTTTGTATTCTTATGAACATTTTCTTTCCAATAAAATACTTGTATAACGATGCTAACCAGAAACCACATAGCAAAGACCATTTTTCAGATAGATAAAGCAAGATAACTTCTATTTTACATGGCCTTTGCAACAGATTGTTGAGCATCAATGCTAGACTGTGCCATTAATGTTAAGTATTAAGTATTAAGTATTAAGTGTAACATCGGTGATGTGTTTATACTTTTGCTGCAGACTGTAATTAAGTCTATGTTTCTCATGTAAACATGATTGAATATTAGACCAAACACTATGTACTTTGACAGCTTTAATGACAGTGTAACCAGGGAATTAATGATAGCACTCACAGCAGATATTCCTGCAGATATGCATTGGTTGGCAGAAAGTAAACCAAACTGGCCACAACCAGAATCACATGGTGCCAGACAGGAGGATAATGGTCATGTGAAGACTAGAAAAGTAGTGAGAGGATAGGTGCATACATGAATTAGTTAAACTTACTGTCTAATGTGCCAGTTTTGAAAATGTTCTTAAATCATATTCTAACCTGGAGGTAGAAAATTAGCCTCTTATTTATTTAGATATATCTTGGCCATAGATGCATCAAAGGTTAGGTATCAAAAAACGTGTATCCTGTTCCTGTGTAAGAGATATCAGTCCTATAATTCTGGTGATGTGGTTGGTAATAAGTGTGAAAGTATTAATAAATAGTGACATTCGCTTAGTCACATAGGGGAAGAAACAGGAAGAGTGTGCATCAGTATTGTATACCAATAAATTATTTGTAAAGCGGACAGTGCAAAGGCACATGGACAGGGTATATTTGCCTGTGTAGCCAGTGACCAAGGTTCAAAGACTGGCATAGGCACTTGAAGGGGTCAGCTTTGGGAAGAAGGACTGAGTAGTAGATTATTTGGCTTGGGTGTTGGTCCTGCAGGAGTGTCCTTACTGGACATGGACATACTGAACACAAGAATCTTGGTAATACAACAAGAGATCCGTACTGAAATGCGCTTATTTTGTCTTTTTGTGGCCCATTACATACCTATCCTCCTTAGGCAGAGCAGGAACAGTGTATAAACATACTATGAAGTGGACATCCCATTTACACAATGATACCATCTGGAAACTTGGCCACTCAGGTCTTGCCTCCTGGTAGAATAAATGGGTAATGTGGGCAATGTACTTATGATTCTTGTTCTGAAGTCAGCATGGATGTTGGAACCAAAACTGAAAAAATAAGCTTGTGAACGATGATTCTATTAACCAAACTTCGATCTTCATGGACCTTGTTTGATTATATTGATTTGTTTGGTAACACATATAGCGCTGTTCAGGTAAGATATTGTTTACTTTGAATGATACCTGTACACTGCAATCCATGGGTAATTAAATATTCTTTTAAGCAAATATTCTTTCTTAGACAAAGTTTTGTAGTTTATTGTTTTCTTTCTGATCTCCGGCATATCTTTACCTTATTAGGTACATGTACTTCCACATTTAGAAACCATCTAAAGGATCTTAAAACTAAAGTTTGATGTCATTAAACATGCTTATTGAATGCACCAGAATTGCTGTTTATTATTCCTAATATGTATGCATTATGCAGTCAGTAGCGCATACACTTGTTAGAAACATTTAAAGATGTTAGTGGGAAAGCACATAGATGTTTGATGACTGACAATACTCTGAATATTTTTGAAATTAATTAATATGCTGTACCATCTATGTAATAAATCAGTGATATACCTCCGTTTACTTAGTAACTTTCAAAATAAAATTGTGCATTAAGGGTTATGAGAATTATACAAAAAGACAGCACTAATATTCTGATAATTCTATGAAGGCCAGTGATTAGAGAAACTCACCTCAAATTCTTATTTCTTAATATTTTGTAGTGCTGCTAAACAAAATTAAAATAGTGATTGTGTATGGAAATTGCGTGTCTCATTCCATAGTGCAGGGAAATAAAGCTCTGATTGCAGTTTAGGGAACCTAGGATCACTTAGCAAACCTGGTACTGGAAGAACCAGACATTGAGATAGACGGAGTTTATCCATTCCAGGGAGGCAGCTAACCTTGCTTCTGTACTGACACCTAGTGCAAAATGGCTGTCATAGCAGGAATTGGCAGCAGTGCAGTTACGATGACAGGGATGTGTATGCCTAGTAGCATATGTTGCAGCCTGGCAAAGCATGGATGTAAGCATGTACGCCTGCAACTGGTATTGTGGCAATGCCTTTTGGATGCCACTGGGATGGAGGATGCCACTGGGATGTGAGGGTTAAGGCTTAACTACAAAGTGCCCCTGTGGCTGCCTGGATGATGTGCTCCTGTTCTAAGAGCTGTTGACCCATGGTACACAGAGAAACATGAATGGACAGGAATGTTTTCACCTTTCAGATGCAGCAGAAGAATGAATGAGCTAAGAGAAGTAGGGGATTGTGGGACAGCAGACACAGTTGAAAAATGAAGAATTAAAAAATGGATATTGACAGATATTCTGTTTGAACAGATTCCATATTTCTGAAATGATATAGCCGTAGGAATACAGATTACATTCTGTGACATTATGAAACTACAGTCTTTTATTCTGAAACTGCAACAAATAAGAGGAAATAATAATAAGGATATGCAGTACTATGAAATTAATGAATTATTGTGTAAAAATTATGTGAAGCGTTTATGGCCAGGGCTGGATCCAGCAGTAGGTGGATGAAGGCTACAGGCCCAAAAATGGGAAATGCGACATTTTATTTTTTTCGGAATTTGGATTACGATCCGATAATTCTGAAGTGTTGTTGCAGCATTATATTTCTCTTGAGCATGGTGGTTGGCTGCCTTGACTTCTCCCACTCTTAGGAGTGTGTGGGGGCACATTACTACTATTGATGTTGTTTTTTTTTTATCTCCCTGAGGCATCACTAAGCAAGTGCATAATGTCTGCTTCCCCCGGCCTGACCGACTTAATAGTTCAGTCGGTTCAGTGGCAGGTCGCAGAGGTCACAGGTGCAGTAGCAGGTTCATTAAACCACACTTTTATTGTTTCACTCACTTCTAATTGGCTCATCTGGCTGATCCTGATGTGACACCTTACTGACCCGTGACCCCTCTTAAAGTGTGAGAAAAGTAAAAAGAGCTCAATGCTAGCATCTGTCTACTGAACTGCCTGCCCTACTACTTAGTGACTGAGTTTTGTTTGCCAGTTGGAATGGACTGAACGAGGACATAAGGTAAGTAACTCATCGATCACCGTCACGTTACTGCCACCTCCATCTTGCAGTTTTGTCAGCAAAGGAACATTTGGTTCTTTATGTATAATTTTATCAGTATATCAGTATACCTCTCAACCCTACAGATTTTTCACAGAATGTCCAGGTTTTTACCTCATATGTTTGGTCAGTTTCTCATAAAATCATAGTGTTTAATCATGTTGTTTAATTCAGAAAATAAAGACAGATATTTGAGTTTCAGGCTTCATACCCTTCAGAAAATTCATGCTAATGCAATACTTGTCATTCTGTCAACAGAATGTCCAGATTTTTACCTCATATGTTTGGTCAGTTTCTCATAAAATCATAGTGTTTAATCATGTTGTTTAATTCAGAAAATAAAGGCAGATATTTGAGTTTCAGGCTTCATACCCTTCAGAAAATTCATGCTAATGCAATACCTGTCATTCTGTCAACTTTCTAAGTTTGTAGGATCAATATTTAAAAAGTGTCCCTCTTTTGGGGCCTTTGTCCTGTCATTATTTTAGACGTTGTTCAGATTTCTTTCACTAAGAGGTTGAGTAGTGAACTGGCCAGTTTGTTGTCGTGTGTGTGTGTGTGTGTGTGTGTGTGTGTGTATGTGTGTGTGTGTGTGTGTGTGTGTGTGTGTGTGTGTGTGTGTGTGAGAAGGGAGTTAAAACAATTGAGTTTTAGACTTCAGATCCTTCAGAAAAAATGTGCTAACACTAATCCTGGTATTCTAACAATTTTCTACTGTAATAAGAGCAATATTTAAAGTCTGTCTCCATTTTTTGGGCCTTTGTCCTGCCATTATTTTAGACGTTGTCCAGACTTCTTCCACTAAGAGGCTGAGAGAGTTATGAGAGCAAACCTCTCCTCAATTGTCTGTGATTTTGACCCAAATTTTAACTCTGTTGTAATCCATCCTAAGACTGATGGCTCTTGGGGAAAAGTTGGTGAATTGCCCTTAATAAATAATGACAATAATTAGAGTTATAGGCTTTTTTTACTACAGAAAAGTGTATGTTAATTCGCATTCTCTTATTCTGTCAGTGTTTAAGGTAATAATACTAATGTTTTAAGAGTGCCCATGATTGTCCCCAGCTGTCTCTGATTACTTCTGTATTCCTTACTTTTCTAAGAACATTGTTTAAAATATGCCTCTGTTTTGGTGCCTTTGTCCAACTCCCACCATTATTTTAGGCTTTGTCCAGATTTCTTGCACTAAGAGCTTGAAAGGTGTGAGAGCATACGCATAGCTCTCCTCAACTGTCCCTGATTACCCTTCATAAATAATACAATAATTAGAGTTTTAGGCTTCTTTTACTTCCGAAAAGTGTATGTTAATTTACATTCTCTTATTCTGTCAATGGGTTCACTTAATAATACTATTGTTTTTAAGAGTGTCCATAATTGTCACTGATTGTCTCTGATTATTTCTGTATTTATCTGTGTTTCTTTTGAGATTTGTCCCTGATTTGTTAAGAGCTATGCTGTTCAGTAAAAGCACATTTTTTTTACCAATATTTGTGTGATAGCATATCATGCGATTACTTCTTTACCATTACCAGACATTTTTGTGAGTTGGATGAAATTATGACATCCTATTTTTTTGTCATGTGCAGTTGTACTAAGAGGTTGAGAGAGGTGTCATATACCTTTCTTAGCTTTTAAGGTTTGGACAGAATATCCAGATTTTTACTCCATATTTTAGGTCTGTGTTCCTCATATCTGGCAAATCACTGATGATATAATACTAACAAACAATAAAGCTGGACAGACTTTCCGTATCCTTCAAAAAATGCATGCTAACAGCACAAATCCTATAAAGTTAAACTGTAAAGATTGTGTAGGGAAATATACTGGAGAGACTGAATGCAACAAGCAAGAACTGTGAAGGATGAGAGGGTACGATGAGGTTGTGACGTCACATGACAGGGGGGTCCTAGTCAAGTGACAGGGGAGCCCTAGTCCATTATCCTGCATACGACCTTGATCTGGCTCAGTTTATGGCCCTAAATGACTTCAAGTATATTTATTTATTGTTTTTATTTGTTTTATTTAGATTTGTTTACCAGGGTAGCGCATTGATGTCACTGGACCATTTTTATGCACAGTCTAAGTGAGTAGGATCATATAAGAAATGAACAAAATATATTTACAGATAGAAGGATATGCCAAAAACATATACATATTTACAGATGTAGGAATGAGCTACAACATTTAGTTCAAGAAGCAGTTTACAATGTTATAACATATTGAATTGAAGTCATATACATTAATATTGTCTTGAATGATACATGCGCAAATTAAACATGTATGATTTTGAAACAACTCACTTATTGTCAATTTCCATCTCTCGTTGCAACAGATTCAGCCTAGTGATGGAGGTTACGGCTTTACTCTCGAAGAGAGAAATAAGGTACCCATTGTGAAATCAGTGGAGAAAGGCTCCTACGCAGAAGTAAGTCTTCCCAGTCATTGTGCTCACAGTGAAATATTTAGACAAAGCAGACACAAGTGACTTCTATGTATGTAGACCACAGTCCCAGAATGCCTTGTGATAAAACATATTTAAGATGTTTGGTCATTTTCTTCTGCAGTACTCATTTGAGCAGGTATGTACCACTTAGTTAGTACCTGTACTCGCAGGCTGATAGAAAAGCCGTGTGTGCACCAGTGATTTACAGCCTTGGCAATTACTTTGCTTACTCCGTATGTTGCTACTAATGCTGGATACTTTGGGATGAAACCCTGCAGACATGATATATCTTAACAGGACAAAGACAGACTGAATGCATATATGTTAAAGTAAAGCAGCAAGCTATTAGAAAGGAAAATGACCTGTCAATAACAAAAAGAACTTGTCTGGCAAAGCTGTCTGCTTTGGGTGAATTGTACAAATGTGTACGGTATAGTTGTTGGAGTGTCAGACCTTGTAGTGGCAGGTATAGTTTAAAGGTCTTACTGTAGGCTCAGTATTGTTAAGTGAGTAGGGGACAGACTGTACAGGGGAAAGTACCATGGATGAATGTACTGCTCACGTGTCTGTTTTGTGCTCATCTCTGATTTACACAAACATTCTTAGTTAATAGGCAGACAGAGAGATTTATTCCCATGGGAATGTAACTGGTGCAGGCATTTACTTTTAAGAGTGCATTTTGATGTGAGCAGTTTATATGTCTAAAAGCACATATGTATACATGTTCTGATTTCAGGATTTTTTAGTTTCTGCTGCATTTTTTCTCTTTGTTTGGTGGAGTTTCTCACCTTATACTTGCTGTGTACAGCATTCATGTGATACGATGTATCTGAGCAGACAGTGAGAGGAGCCTAGGTAGTCCTTTAAAAGCCACACTAGAAAACAGTAACTGCTTTTGGCCAGCAATTTGTGTATTTCTATGTGTACACCATCAGCAGACAGCAATCCATGCATTGGATTTCTGCTTGAAATTACTCTGTGAAGGTAGAATGCATTGTACACCAACACTGAAACCATTCATGGCTTGTAAGGTTTTACGTCATTGCAGCCATTGGCAACAGTGCTAGAGCTGTGAACAGCAGGTCAAGCAGACATGATTGAAGGACCCCTAAACTTCTATACCCCAGTGATACACATTACTATCACCTGAATATGTATATTATGTATTTGTACTCTACAAAATCAAAATGAAAGGATTTATTGTTCTTTTTGGCATCTCTGTCTTCATGTTGTTCCTTTCCACCTTCTTGTTAACAGCCTAAAATTGATAAAGTTATCACCACTACAAAACAACAAACTAAATAACTGCACTTATGTCTGCAGTACAGCAGAAGGCAGTGAAACATGAACCTGCAAAGATATGCCTCTTATTAGTGTATTGTTTAATGATTGTTTGAGTGACTGACAAAAAATGTTATACATTATCAAGTAAAGTTACCCCAATCCATCAGTTTCAGTTTTAATCAGATGGACCGAGTGAGATCAGTTCTCAGCAGTTATATGAATTTCCATAATTACTGCAGATTAAACTACATTGCATGCTTTCACTAATAAACAGATTTTAATTTTACAGACATTGCTGTAATTACAAATTTGTGTGGAGCATATATTTCTGAAATGCCATTTATTTGTTTATTTATTGATGGATAGATAGACAGATACACAGATAGATACATAGATAGATACACAGATAGACAGATAGATTGACTGACATTTGATAACCTGGTATGTGGACTGGTCACCAGACGTTTTCATCCACAACCTGGGCCCATAAGGGCAACAGTGTAGTTCATCAAATATTCAGAAATATCACACTAGTTAAAAATTTTAACTATTTGTAATGCAGCTAGAAAAAGAAAACAAAATGCAGATTTGCAACAAATATTTTGATCAGACAAATGTTGATGATGCAGACAAAGACAACTACAGATTTACAAGCAATATGTTGAATCCACAGAAGATGGCACAGACATCTTCATTCAGTAGTGGAGTTACAGTGTTGATGGTAAATCCACTATCTTGTGGTTCACATTTAGTTACCAGTACAAAAATATTGAGGAACAGGGTCATATTTGTTAAAAATAGCACAATACTTGCAGTACAGCATCTAATATCAAAGCAGCCGGAACAATAACATGGATATTGGGGAAGGAAAAAAGTGAATGCAGCTGGAATATTGTACACAGCATCAGTATTGTGGCTGTGTGCTTGAAGTTAATTTCCTTTGTGAATTATTGAAATAAGCAGAGATTTGATCTTTAAGCACAATCACTTTATTTATTTATGTATTTATGTTTAGTAACTGGAAAGTTAAAACGATCCAGAACGATATGTTCAGATATGGTATGGGTGAGTTATTAAAAAATTCTGCAGAGTATGGTTTACATATAGTGCAGATATTATACAGTAGGAAATAAAATGTCACATGGGATCAGCAGTTATCAGACATGACTATTAATTTCAAGTCAGATTTGCAGCACTGCAGAATGCTCATGACAGTAATAAATGCATAGGAAGATATAGGAAATGGCAGTATGAAAGATGAGTCGAGCAAGGAAGGTGATAAGCAGCATCACTCGAACCGAGGGAGTTACTGCATCAAACTGTGTTAATATTAGTGTCAAAGGCCCAGCTTTCACATCTGTCATGATATTGGTAGTTAGAGCTGTTGTGTATTTACCTTAGTTGTGCATCATTGTACAACATTAATAAACACAGAGTTGTGTTTTGAGATGTCATTACTAATGAAGCACTTCTACACGTTGACATGACTGGCTACTACATGCATGCATGTATGTATGCATGTATAAATTCTGGGCATGTCTAGATACTCATATCCAACATTTCTTTATTTTACATTTAGCCCTAGGGAAGAGAAGGGAAGAGCATTAGTATTGAAAGCAGGTCATTGCTTAATAGCAAATTCTCCATATTCTTTTGAAAAGATTAACATATGTGTAGTTGAGGCTGCTGATGTTCTTCATGTTTCACTGTTGCAGTCTTCACATATGAGTTATCCAGCTCCCGGTAGCCCTCAGTCGGCCCGAATACCAGAGTCCTTGGTATATGACGTCGGCTGACGCCGGTTCTAAAACTGATGTCAGCACGTCAGGTATAAAGGGAGGCAGCTGATGCCATTTCTTCAGTCTTTCTTGCCGTGGAGCCCGAAGCAGATGCAATTCGCACTAGTGCCAGTCAGCTGTTTACCTTTGTTTCATTTTCCGACTACCAAGTTGAAGACGCCTTCAGATAAGTACCCCATTGGGGATCCCCTTTTCTTGCTTTAATGACTGTCTCAGTCAAGCAAACTTCCCAGAACAATTAGAAAAGGATATGGATTTCATGAAGAACACTCTCACCTCTTTGGGTTACACTCTCAACGAAAAGAAGTCAAAGTCGGTTCCTTCAAGGTAGATTGTTTTCCTGGGTGCAAGTCTGAATACAGCCACCCAGATGGTATTCCTCTCTCAACAGAAGCAAGAAGATCTTTCCACTTACTTCATGAACTTGGCAAACATGACCCAGCTCTCTGCAAGGCAATTCCTGCAAGCACTGGGGTTCATGACTTCATGTATTTTGATGATCCCATATACAAGGCTGCATATGAGAAAACTTCAATGGTACCTCAAGAACCTTTGGTGTCAGCACATACAGGACTTGGACTTGATTCTTCCCCTGATTCCCTGTCTACAAATGGAGTTCCTCTGGTGGGCGACAGCCTGTTTTCAGAACAAGGGTCTGCCTTTCCACCCACCGCCTGCAAGCCAGACTCTCACCACAGACGCCTCAGATGTTGCATGGGGGGCTCATCTGGAGGGCATGGGCATACAAGGGACTTGGAGCACCCAGCAGATTCATCTGCACATAAACTTAAAAGAATTGATGGCAGTGCAGCAGGCCTTGCTGGCTTTCAAGGACCAACTCTACCCTGGGACTCTGCTAATCAGGACAGACAATACCATAGTCATGTGGTACATCAACAAGCAAGGGGGGACTCACTCTTACCCCTTGTGCAGACTAAGCATGAAACTGTGGTCCATAGCAGCATCCATGAGCTTACATCTAATAGACCACTGTCTTCCAGGGAGGCTAAACTCCTTGGCAGATCATTTGAGAAGACATGTTCTGGATCCTCATGAGTGGCAACTGAACAGGAACATTTTCCATCTCATCACTCATCATTGGGGCACCCCACAAGTGGATCTTTTCTCCTCTCACACCAATCATCTCCTTCCAACCTTCTGCACCAGGGAGTTTCACAACAAAGCTTAGAGGATGGATGTGTTGCCCTTTCCATGGACACATCTCTCAGTTTATGCATTCCCTCCTCTGCCTCTTCTTCCCAGAGTGCTGCTAAAGATAAGGTATGAAAAACCAAAGGCTATTCTGCTAGCTCCAGATTGGCCCAGGCAGCATTGGTATCCCCTCCTTCGCAGCCTTTCCCAGGCTCAGCCTTGGCATCTTCCCCTAGTACCAGATCTGTTGGTTCAGGGAGGGGCAAAGTTCCTTCATCTTCATCTTCAAACTCTGCATTTAACTGCCTGGCTAATACTTTAAATCTTTCCCAACAGGTGGTTGAAGTTTTTCATGAGGCCAGGAGGCCTAGCACAAGAAAATCCTATGCGGATAAATGGAAGAGATTTTGCTCTTGGATGCTAGCTAAAGGAGAAGACTTTTCTCATCCTTCTGTTTCACTCATTCTTGACTACCTAGCAGGATTGCTTAATGGTGGACTTTCCTTTTCTTCAATCAAAATTCACGCTTCAGCAATTTCGGCTCATTGTTCTTTTGAGCAATCCATTTTTTCTCACCCCTTGATGAAGCAGTTCCTGAGGGGAGCTAGTAATCTTAGACCTCCCAGAAGATCTCCTACTCCTGCTTGGGATCTTCATTTTGTCCTGGAAAAACTTAGTCTGCCTCCCTTTGAACCAGCTGCCTCTGCAGATTTGAAGTTTCTATCCTGGAAGACTGCTTTCCTTTTAGCTATTACTTCAGCTAGAAGGGTATCTGAGCTGTAAGCCTTAATGGCAGTAGAACCTTTCCTTATTTTTCACTCAGATCGGATTTCTCTGAGAACCAATCCCTCCTTTATGCCTAAGGTAGTTTCCAGTTTAACCCTTAACCAGTCTATTCACCCGCCTACATTTTTCAACAATCCCCAAAATAAAGGGGAAAAGATTCTGCACTCTCTTGATGTGCATAGACAGCTGAGATTTTACTTAGAACTAAATCCTTTTGAAAATCTGAACAGTTATTGGTTAGTTTTGCTCCTGGGGCTCAGGGTAAAGCTATTTCAAAACAAATCATCTCCAAATGGATTGCTCATTTGATTCACTTTTGTTACCTGCAGCATGGGAAGGTTCCCTATCAGGGTATTAGGACCCATTCTACTAGAGCAGCCTCTACCTCTGCAGCCTTTCTGAGAGGTGTGCCTACTAAGGACATTCTAGAAGCAGCTACTTAGTCTTCTGTCCATACATTCACAAAGCATTACAATCTACCTTTGTTTTCTAAATCCAGAACTGGTTTTGCCTCTTGCAGTTCTGCAGGGCCTCCTTACCAACCCTTAATCTGTGATCCTTCCTCCCCACTTTGTCTTCTTACTGGGCTTTGAGAATCAACCCAAATGTGAGGATTATAACAGTGAGACAGGAAGAACATAGTACAGTTGTGTACACTTACCATAAATGTAGATGTTCAAGTGTATTCACTATTGCAGTCCAGGTTTCTCACCCTCGATTCCCCCTTTTTTCCTAAAGCACAGACTATGGATTTTTATTTTTTTGTATTACGTGTCCAGGGTGCTACCATTCCTGGATTAGCCTTCTTTTGAGGGCTCCTGACAGTTAAGGCAAGAAAAACTGAGGAAATGGCGTCGGCTGCCTCCCTTTATACCTGATGTACTGACATCAGTTTTACAACCGGTGTCAGCTGACGTCATATACCAAGGGCTCTGGTATTCGGGCCGACTGAGGGCTACCGGGAGCCGCATAACCCATATGTGAGGACTGCAATAGTGAATACACTCAAACATCTACATTTATGGCAAGTGTACACAACTGTACTTTCTATTTTGTACCAGTGTCCCTAAAATCCAATATAATTTAAAAAGACACAATGTATTTAGCTGGGTTTGGCTTTATTGCCATAGAGCCAATGTGCTTGAATCCCAACATTATCAATTTATAGCAAGATATTAACTTTTTTTCTGAACCTAAATAGTGGTAAGAGAGTTCATTTACTAATAATGCCAACTGCTAAAAATGTTACTCTACTTTTCAGATGTTCTGTAACTTAGCAGATATCCACGTCTCACTTGTAGCTTCAGTCCTTAAAAGGGGCAGGATTTTTAAGTGTTTGGAATGGTATTTATGTTGCCTTACTGCACTTAGAACTGAGGCTTGGTACGGTCCTTCTAAGGTATCTTCAGTCTACAGTACCACAGCATGAGCACTCAGGTCGATCATGTGTTCTAGACAAGTGATTACTCAGTGATAATTCAGCTAGTCATCTCTGTTGTGGGGCAATCATAGCTGGCCATCTTATTCTGGAGGCAGTTATATTTAGGTATATGTTATCATGTCAAAAGACCTGTTCGCCAAACATGTCTTAATTGACACAGTAATATCGACTTGTCTAAAACCCAAACGGCCGAGTCAATGAATTTTTTCCCAGAAGAAAAAAATCACTCGGCCGTACAGGAAAAAAAAACACTTTCAAGCCCTACAACTTGGGGACTTTGCTCCTGACACCCCCCCCCCAATATGGGGACTGTGCCCCCCTTAACTAAATATACCAACTCCAAGATCGCAGTACATTGGGGAAAAGGGCAAATCCCCGATGACGGCCAAGCAATTTTTTTTCCCTTGGGAAAAAATACGCTGACTTGGCCATTCGGGTTTTAGACAAGTTGATATTACTGTGTTGATTAAGACGTGTTTGGCGAACATGTCTTTTGACATGGTAATATAGACCCCGTTCTATTTTTAGTATGACATGCCATTTTTTTTTTTTACAATATGAATATTGATTGTATAAAGTTCATAGAGATATACTTTTTTGCAAGCCTTGTACATGTAGGAAACACTGCATGGCAGCATATGGATAAATTAAATATTCAAATGAGGGCATGCAATACTGATGTGTAGATAATTGCACTTTAGGATATATAAATGAGGCATGCAGCACCAATGCAAGTGGACCTAGCCATGCAATGAAACTGTAAAGCAGAGATAATTATGAAATGAAATGCAAGATACAATCCATACAGTAGATGCAAGCTAAATTGCACAATCTCATGAGAACAGAAAATGTGAAGTCCAGCTGATAGATTTCAACATAAAGCTGATCTTATGATAACAGAAAATGTAAATACAGACTGGTATATCTAAACATAAAACAAAGCTAGCAAACAGCTGGGCTGCATATGTAACTACATCCCTAATCACCAAGCACTTCACAAAGCAGAGCAGCCATGCAGAATTCACAGCTGCACTGCTGTGGTGCCCACATGTGTGAACACATATTGGATGTATTAAAGGGAAAGGATGAGAGGAAGAGGTGTACAGGAGAGTAGGAAAAAGGGAAAGATTAAGTAGAGTGTGACATAAAAGGGGGAAAAAAAGAAGGTGAAAGGAAAAATAGATTAGGTAAATGGTGGTAGGCTAGTGTGTGGGGGTAAACAGACAATGAACAACACAGACCAGCAGGAATTGGAATTTTACACACTAGAATGGGAAGACTTTAGATGCAGGTACACAAATGGTGATGAGGAAGATTGGACAAAACATTGAGTTAAGGCATGACAGAAGATGGAGGGAGCACACATGGCCGGGGGTAGGATGGGTATGATCAGTGGGCATGTTTTTTCCCATCCTGCCTGAGAGAGAGACATTACAAGGATCCTTTACCATGTGATGGATCAGGGTGTCCAGTGATATGGGCCACACCCTTCTCTGATAGCCCAATGATTGGGGTTGACCAGTCAGGTGAATCTGCTGTGTGCTGCATGAGGGTGTTTATCCATGAGCACATCTTACTCACTCACCTCCTCCAGCTGCAGCTGGAACACTCACACAATGGAGATGGACTGCCTGCTGGTGAGGAATCCAGAACCTCCCTCTAGTGAGGTACTTCCAGACTCTTCACCCTCATGCAAATTGGCCTCAACTTCAACAAAAGCGGAAAATGACAGAAGTGCTGGCTGAGCAAATCCATCATCTGAAACTGCAGTAAAGAGACAAAATGGGATGATAGCCATCATTTAGTGAGCTGAAAATATTTAACAAACATTTCAACAATTGTGGGAGGAACTAGCCATGGCCAACTGCAATTTTCTTTCATGTCCTGTGCAAATTGGCACAATTTGTGTCACACTTCACTTATGCTAAACAGGAATAGCACATCAAAGAGAATTCATGATTATTTGTTGAAAGTCTTTTGTTAGGGTTGCCACCTTTTCAAATGCCCAAAGTGGGACATTTTTGGTGCAAATGTCAGATTTTGAAGGACGAAACATACCCATGGCCAGTACAAAGGACAGAATTTCACTTTTATGCCTAAATAAAAGTTTATTCTTGTAGCGTTTTAGTTACTTATTCTGTTTCTTATAACATTTAGGTATTTCAGATACAGAATAACTGTTTTATGCAACTATTACATAAAATATAGGAAATAATTTTGTCCTAAAATCTCAGGACATTTGCCATTTTTACATTTTTTTGCAAGACACAACTGCCCAAAGAGGGACTGTCCCTCGAAAAGTGGGACAGGTGGTAACCCTATCTTTTGTCCAGTGGACAAAGCGATGAAAATAATCTGTGAAAGATACTTTCAGCAAAAGTGATTTTAAGCTTTACCCCACCCCCACCCCCTACCTTACACACACCAATTCCATAGTCACACAGCAGTGGAGAAAGGGCAACACCATAACACCTTGTTTTCACTGAAAGTTCGGCAACAAAGTTTTCAGGCTTGTCAATTGGATAAATAGCTCTCTGCAAAAATACATGAACCTCTGTAAAGTAAATGGCTAGGAAAACAGATACAATCCCTTAAGTATTTCCTATTAGCTCTGTGAAAGACTTTTGCATACTTTAAGATGCATAAGCAGCATATGGCACAGGAATAGATGGGGGATAGAACAACTTGGGTACAGTCACCATGAGTTGGAACAGAATAACATCCCTCTAAATTGAGCTCTATTAAAATGTAGTAGGCATGCTACATATGGTGCCACTATCATCACCTCCTCCTAAGTAACAAAACGGTACCAAACCTCAAATAGGATGAAGGAAAACATAAAAATGCATAAAAAATACTTATTACATCATTCAAGGCATTGTTGCATAACCTCCACCTCCCATGGATGAAAATCATCCGGGGTCCTGCACCTCAGGTAATTGAAATGAAGCCTGCAATGTTCCCTATCATCAGCCAGGTCCTACCAGGTACCCACATTTTAATATGCATTGCCTGAAACAGCCATGAAGGAGAAAAAGCATAATTTTGCTCTCCTTCATACTCTGTACAGGCACTCTCTGGCATGCACTGTCTTTCACCAGAATGTCCTCTCAAAATTGTATCATTTTCATGATGAACAAAACAGAAGCCTGGAAATCACACCTACAGTGTGATTTCTCTGACTTTTGGTGTGCTTACTGGTGTAGGTCTCCCGTGCATGTACAAGGGCAGTTCTCAAGCACAAGCTCATGGCTACAAAGTGCTACAGGCAAACATAAGCAGTCTGCTGCAACGTATGCTACAGTAATTCATAGAGCAATTCATAGACATTCATACCTCCTGATCTAGTATGCATAAATGCTGTGCAAGTAAGTATAAACGTGCATACTCTTAGAATTATGCTGTTATTTCTTTGGCTAGGTTCTGCAGGTATGAAAAGTTATACTGCATTATTAGGAGAAATAAAATTGTTTAGATGTATATGCAGGCTGGGAAGGTGCTCTGCAACTGCGTTGTAAGCTGTTTCTGTCTACCTTGCTAAGAATGTGCACTCTTCTGTCAGGTACACTTTACAAAAGGCTGTTAGCTAGAATATGTGTGCCTGTATGTGTCTTATGTCTGCAGAAGAGACTGTCAGCAAAGTAACGCACAGTATCAGGCAAAGTGTTCCTGCACATTTCTGTCAGAGTGACGGTACCCTTGCAGTCTATCTAGTGTATTAAGTTAGAAATATTGTTAGAAGGGAACACCAAGTGTTAATCTGTGGTAGAAACTTTAGCAGTTAATTGCTGCAGATTTTTCCCCCAATGTACTGTAATAGGGCCATATTACTGGTGACTACCAAGGCAACTCCAATTGTCAGTAGCTGGGATGATTGCCTTACTCCATACCTAGGGGTCTACTTCAGTAGACCGAAATTCCATTTAATCGAATCTTACTTAACCATGACAATAACACTTAAACCTTATTTCAGCAAACTTTCACATCACCAGAATTTTAATCCGGGAAAGTAACATGGGGAAATTTGCCCTTTTCCCCACTATAGTGCAATCTTGGAATTGGTACATTTAGTTAGGGGGTGTGGGGATGCAGCCCCCCAGTTGGGTGGGCTTGACATGCTTCGGTGTGTTTGTTTTTTAATGTCAAAAAAGTGTCTTGGTATATAACGAAAGAAAAGTATTTAAACAGTATCAGAAGTATCGCTTCGTATTCTGGCTACTAAACTGTGTTTACTCATGTACATAACGGGCACACTTTGATGCAAAAAGTGACTGTCTCAGGTGCAAACTATACATGCTTGAGGAGATTTAGCTGAGTGTTGCATAGGAAAACAAACTGCAGCAGAGTTTAGCTTTCATTTTTTTTTTTGGCTAGTAAAATGCCTTAAACTGCATATCTTAGAGGAGCTACACAAGTTAAATCAGACACCAGTCAACATATATAGCAGAAGTAACTAGGATGATGAGTAACCAAATCAAACACCTTGGGTGAAAAGTCAGGAGAAAATGGTACCAAGGTGACAGTCTAAGCTTATTGTGTATCATAAGTTTTATCTTTCTTCATTCTTTTGTAAGTTGTTTATACAAAGTGTTAAAGCAGAAAGACAGGGGATGAAAATAGCAAGATGAGATGGGGGGGGGGGGCTAAAAGAGCATTTGGAGCACTTTGTGAAATTTACTAGCATATGGAGACTATAACTGTCCTGGTTTTATGCTTTTGTCTCCCATTTTATGTGGTTTTGTCCCTGATACTTGTGCTAAGCATTTGAGAGGTATTATTTTTTCACAATTAGATGAGTCTTACACTACAAAGTGGCTATGACCGCTGGGTATCGATGGGGATGTATGTGGATGAAAGTAACCCACCCTCTTGTCTTTGCTCAGTTTAAACAGTCTGCATTTGCAGGGCTATTATGCATGTGTGTGAGTTGCTTTGGAAAACTTGTGGTTGTTTGCATAAAACAGTTGAAATTACACAGATTCAGGAATCCCTAATTTTGCACAATGCTTCTGATTTACCTCATGTCATTGGTCTGTTCCTCATACAATTTGTAGTTTACTGACAAATCATTGAGAATTGCAATTGTTAATCTTAATAGTTTTGTTTGTAGTAAATTTACTGAGACATAAAATTATGACTAGGGAAGACATTTTTTAGACTAGTATTGACGGCTACTGAGATTACACAGATTGCAAATTTAACATCACAGACTACAAAGGCTAATTACTATACATGACACAAAGTATTGTCTAATTTAACAATCCATAAATACTGACAGGCATTTGAGTTTTATTTTGTATATTCTTTAGAAATATATGCTAATGCAAAACTGCTATTACATTAGCATTCTAAGTTTGCAAGATCAGTATTTAAAACCTGTCCCTGACGTGTTCCTCATTTTTTGGCTTTGTCCCTGATACTTTTGCTTAGAGGTCAGGAGATATTATTTTTCTTCACAATCAAATAAGGTGTCCACAGAAACATGGCAATAAGTTATGGGTGGGGTTGGGGCTGTTTGTTGATGAAAGTAACTTACCCTCTAGTAGGCTGCTCAATTGAAACATTCTGGGTTTGCAAGACTAGTGTGCATTTATGTGAAGTAAGTTGAAATACATGAGCTAATGTGCATTTGTATGAGTCAAACTTACCTTATTTCAATTATAATTATTTTTGCCACAGTTAGACATCTGAAATGCACACTCAACAATGAGGCTATAATTGATGAATATAGGGATTGTCTGTGGATGAGAATGGCTGACTGTGGCTATCATGATCAAGTTAAACACTCATTAGTCTGGCTTTGCAAGACCAGTGTGTATTTGTGTAAATAAGCCAGACTGTATTAAGGAAAGATTAAATTTATTGCACTCAACTGTCCATGATTTTAGGTTCT
This sequence comes from Protopterus annectens, assembly GCF_019279795.1. NCBI lineage: Eukaryota > Metazoa > Chordata > Ceratodontiformes > Protopteridae > Protopterus > Protopterus annectens. The sequence continues at coordinate 1,000,864,458 of NC_056732.1, read as the reverse complement.
TAGGTTCATTGGTAAGTACTAGGCAGTTAGTCTGCAGAGGTTTACAATTCTAGCCAAAAAGTCCCATTCAGAAGTTGACGCCAGCCTCAAGGAGGGTAATAAAAGATAGACTGGGGAGAGCTTAAGGCTAGCCAGCCAGTTATTCAGGTTTACCTTGAAGGTGACAAGGGTGCTACTCTGTTTAAGATGTAGTGTAAGTTTGGTCAAGAGCTGAGGGATACATTGGGATATGAATCTATCACACCAACATGTTTTACTTATCTGTTGATGAAGGTTTAGTTTCTTTAACCCTTTTTTAGGTACCATTTATTATGTGAAGGAATAGGATGTCAAAGAGGGTTGGATCTTTCATAATTCAAAGGCTAGACGCAGATGGACTTCCAAGATGGCTACGCATTGCATAACAGCTTAATCCTAACTCTCCCAGGGTGAAAATTGAAACTTAACAGAGAAAGACAGTGGACTTGTATTCTTGGTAAATTTTAGTAACTGGCTAGTAAGTGCACTGCCTGGATGTAAGGAAAATGAAACACAGAGGACCTGAAAGAAAATCATCTACAAATGGTGAGAAAAAACACTGACTGGGAAAAGTACTGCAGCTCTTCAGCAAAAAATAGTGCAAGCTCCCAACATGACTTCCAGTAACCTAGAGAAAAGTATAGGACAACTGAACACAGACCTGATTAAAATAACCAAAAACACTGATGGAAGTATGTCAACTCAAACAACAAAAGCCTGGAAAAAATGGAAGAAGCTTTAAACAGATATTCAGATAAAGGGATAAAACTGCAAAAATCAGAGGTCAAAATGAAGAAAAGGTTGACTGAATATGAGGCTGCTCAAGAAGAGATGTTTCAAAAAATAACAGAGCATGTAAGGAAAACCTGAGATTTTCTGCAGTACTAGAGAAGCTGGAAGGAACAGATTGTATTCATTTTATGAAAGCACAAATAAGCAACTGGATTGGTATTCCACAGCAAGCGTTGTTAATTGATAATACACATCATGTGCATGTTCCAAACCTGGCTAAAAGAAAGCAACCTAGATCTTTAACAATACAGGTGCAATCCTACCAGCAGAAGGGGTTGATTCTGACAAAACTGTAGCAGAAGATCAAAGTACTAAAAGTAGAAGACAGCAGAAGAGGAGGAAATGTATTCTTGTATTCAGGAAATGTCAAGAAGTAGGCATGAGATTCGAAATGCTGTACCCAGCTATCTTCAAAATATTTTTCCTGGAGGGACAAAATCACCTTTTGATGAAGTACATGCTAAGGAGGAAATATGAAGGTTTATCCAAAAAAATGAGCTATGAAACAGAAGGAGATTCTGCTTCTTGTTCTTTTTGTAATAAAGACCACAGAGAGACTGTGCCAGTGAAACCTTTTCCATTGTTATAATGGAAAATGATTGAGAGAAGGAATAAAGCACATGAGTTGACTAGAAGAATCAACAGTAAGTTGGAAATGAAGCATAGATAGAATTTGGGAGATGGAGGTGAACAGGAATAAAACCAGTAACTTGGAAATTGACAAATGTGGGATTACAAAGCAATAATTATATTTGTAAAACATGGCATAACAAAAAATCTGGTAATATTGGACTTTTTTGGACTTTGTAAAACTTGTAGGGGACTCTAAACCATATGCCCTACTTCATGACATTAATATTTGGAATACTACTTAGGAGAGGGGAAGAGGAGGGAGGAGGAGGTGCTAGAATTGTCATATCACTTACGCACTCAAGTGTCTCAACAACAGGTACTGTTATGACTCTGTCATAGTCCATGTTGGTATGAATGACTTGAGAGGTACCTTTCTGGACTGTATGAAGAGAGACATGATTGATATCACTGAATATGTGTCCCAGGCAGGTATGTCCCTAGCCTTAAGCATCATTGTACCATCATCCAGAATGATGCCTTAGTACAAACAGAAAATGATTGACTTTAACAACTAGCTTAGTTTCTGGTGTCATTCCAAGAGAATCCAGTACTTGACAGCTTGGGAGCACATGATTGACAGACCATGATGCTTAGTGCCTTTTATAAGCAAAGTTGTGAGGACAAAATTACCAATATGAAAAATTCTTCTAAACAACATTTAAAGGTCATGCTGCTAAACGCTAGGAGTCTTAACATGAAACTACACTCATTGCTAGCATTCCTCACCCTAGAAGATGCTGACATTTGTGCATTCACTGAAACCTAGTTCAAAGCTGCGGAGTGCACCCCAGCCTTACCAGGCTACTTGTCCTACCATACTTTCAGACCTCAAACAGAGGGCTACAAAGCCAAAGGAGGTGGAGTTTCAATATTTATCAAAGACATACACACCTCCAGGGTGGTCAAACAGTATGACGCACAGGAAACACTCCAGGTGCAGTTAACTATTGAAAAAACACCTATTCAAATCATAGCTAGCTACAGACCCCCAACCATGACTCAGGAGGCCCACTCCACCTATCTAGACTTACTTGAATCCAGCAAGATTCAACCCTTTACCCTGATCCTGGGCAACTTTTACTACTCAACCAAAGAGTGGAAGACCTATTCTAGCTCAAACACGACCGTCCAGAGATTCCTCGACTTCGTCAATGCCAATGCATTGGATCAGCTTGTCGACACCTCCACAAGAGGTGAAAATATCCTGGACCTGGTACTAATCAATATGAGTAGCCACTGTACACCCCTACAGTGTCATCCTCCTTGATAAGATACGACCATAAAGCAATCACTTTTGACGTCGCCATCTCCCCTGACCCCCCCCCCCCTTGCCAGGGTTGAACAAAAAAAACTTTTCCAAAGCTGACTGCAACCGCCTGAGAGCAGGTATAAGCAGCTTCACAGCCACCATACCTTCAGTTGAATCAAGCACTAATGTCTAAGCCTGCACCAAAAAACTATATGAGCACCTGTATAGCTTCATGAACTCAGCAATACCTGACAGGACCACATCATCTTCCTCAAGGAAGAGTAAACCTGTCTGCTGGACAGCACCAATAAGCAGACTGTATAATAAAAGGGAAAAAAATGCTGTCCAGGACCAAGAAGGAACAGGTGCCAAGTTGGAAGCAATCTCTTTTTTGTCTGAACAAGTTAATAAGGTCACTGGTATATGCTCTAAGGCTAACTTTGAGTCCAAATTGACCACATCCACTAAGGGCAATCACAAGGTCTTTTTCTCATATGACTGCAGTCTCAAATGTAACTCCCAAATCTGCTCTGAATTGGTGGTCAAGAATACTCCATACACAAATGCCATAAATATGGCTAACCTGCTGACAGACAAGTTCAGTAAAAACTTCACCCCCCCTTGTCCCCCATCAGTAAACCAAGACATCCCCAGCATCTGTCCTCCTCCCCTTTTCACCAGGAAGCAGGTTATTAATCCCGTCTCAAAGGCAAAAAATACAGCCTCCATGGGACCAGACAACATCCCTGGCTGTGTCCTACATGAACTCAGGCAAGAGCTCTCAGCACCACTAGGCACCCTATTCAACCAAAGGCTGTCCACCAGCTTCATCCCAGCAGAATAGAGGACAGCCACTGTCATCCCTCTGCACAAAGGTGGAGTGTCCACCGACCCAGGCAGTTATAGGCCCATCAACCTAACTAGCCTGATCTGCAAGGCCATGGAATGCATTATCATGGATCTTATAAACAAGGACATTGGCAACCTCCAAAATGCTTGATCCCACACAGTTAGGTTTTGTCAAAGGGAGATCATGCCTGTTAAACCCGGTCACCTTCTTTGAAACAGTCACCAAAGCCATGGATGAGGGCAAGACATTGCACACTGCCTACCGTGACCTAGCCAATGCCTTTGACACTATTCCCCACTCGGGCATAATAGATAAACTCTCCCAGCTAGGCATCAACCCAAATGTTACCAAATGGGTAGCTAAATGGCTCACTGATAGAACCCATTCAGTCAAAGTAGGAAAAGCCACCTCTAGTAGTAGACCCGTAACAAGCAGCATACCCCAAGGATCAGTCATGGGGCCTCTACTGTTTGGGATATACTTTTCTGAGGTGCAAGCCAAAACCAGTGGTCTGTGGCTGACCAAGTTTGCAGATAACTGCAAGCTGAGTACTGTCATAAATTTCCCTAGTGATGTGAAAATACTGGAAGAGGGCCTTAAACTTAACTAATGACTGGTGCAAGAAGCATAGCCTCAAACTGAATGCCAAGAAATCCATCATTATTCCCTTTGGGGAAAATGGTGTCCCCACTAATTATCACATTAATAGCAATGTACTAAGCACTCAATCAGTCATGGGGGACTTGGGCACCTAGGTTGATAGCAACCTGACTTTTGATGACCATGTTGCCTCCATTGTATGGGTGGCTTTCTACATGGCCCACCTCATAGGTAAGAGTATTTCATCCAGGAACAAGAGGTCATAACATCCCTGTACTCCTCCCTTATCAGACCCATTATTGAGTACAATGCCCCCTTTGGCATATACCATGCCAAGCACATGCAGCAGTTGGAGAGACCACAGAGGTTCCTGACCAGGAAAATACAGGGTGGCAAATACCTATCCTATACAGATAGGCTAAAAGCCCTGTCCCTCTACTCAATCTCATACAGACTGATCAGAGGTGACCTGTGTCTGGCATACAAAGCTGTCTCAGACTTAGCCTTGATGGAGGTGCTGCATAACCGTAAGTCAAACTCCACTCGCGCAACCCACACTCAAAGTCTCAACCTGGTCTGTGACATTAATAGAACTTGTTTGCATGATAGATTTGTGTCCCAACAACTCTCCCATCTGTGGAATAGACATCTTCTCCATGTCAAGCAGAGTACCTCACTATCCCCCTTTAAGAGGAACTTGGACAACTGGATGAGAAACAGAAAATATACCCCTGGGATCCCACCTGTATTCCTGCTGGACAGGGAAAACAGGTGCTGACTTTGTGGGAACATGGATGAAATTCTTGGCTAGACTTATAAGGGCCTCTGGGCCAATAGCCTAGCATCAACCTATGAACCTATGTAAGTAAAACAAATGTTTTTCTTAACATTACTATTTCTATAGTGCATGATTTTCTGTGCATCATATAAAGTAAAGTTTTCTCAGTTATTTTAAGTGTAATAGGGATACTAATGAAAACATATGCTCTTGTTTTTTTTTTCTTTTTTTCTTTCTCTCTTCTTCTCCCTTTCTCCTTGTACAGTTTTAAGAAATGTAGGTACTGCAATGTAGAAAAGAAAATTCTGTTTAAAAGATCATGACAAAAGAAAAAATAGTGTGCTTTTTCTCATTCTTGTGTGGAGAAGTGGCTGGATTAAGGCCCTTATTGTGATCTAGTAATACGTTTTAAGATAAAGCAAGTAATTGACAAAGAATATTGAATATTATAAGGCTTTTTTCTAGCAAATAAATGTAGGCCTAGTAGCAATCCTGTATCTGGTCCTCATGTCTCCAGGAGAAAATCTGATAAAGAGAAATGGCTAGAAGATAATGATGTCCTTCAAGAATGCAACTGCAGTCATAACATATGGGTTGTCCTGCCTCAGGCAGCCCTCGGTCGGCCGGATTCCAAAGTCTGGGTCCGACGTCGGCTGATGTCGCATTTCTCTCCAACGTCAGAGCGGCTGGAGTACATAAGCATCAGCCGACGCCATTTTCTTCAGTCTTTCTTGCCGCGCGGTGCCCGAAGCAGAAGCAGTTTGCAAGTGCCGGTCGGTCAGCTCCTGTATTCTTCGATTCCGAAGTCATCAAAAAAGCTAAGTACCCCGTTGGGGACCTTTTCTTGCCTCAGCCGATGTCAGAAATTACTGAAAAAGTTAACAATTGTCTTTCTTGTGGTAAACAAATACCTCATAAGGATTTCCACTCTTACTGTCTTCCTTGCCTTGGCCCAGACCACGATGTCTCGGCCTGTGTAGCCTGTGCTCGCTTCAACAAGCGCACTCTCAGGCGCCGGGCGGAGTTCGCTGAAGATTTTTTCGGCGAAAAATTTGCTTATACAATGCCGTCGGAAATTCCGACATCGCAAACTCCCAAGAAACGAAAAGACCGGGACTGACATCCTCGGCCTGCGTCTACCACTGGCTCCACGCCAAAACCTACCGCAAGTGCTCCGGTTCCCCCTGAGACAGTTATTCCACCGCTCCGAACCAAAGACACCGCATTACCGACGACTCCGATTCCGGATATCACTCCGACGCCAGTTATTGATTTTCCTCCGGATACCGAAACCGAGGAAATGCCCGAGACCATTGCTGTAGATAAGGTCACTCCTGCACGTGGAGCTGCCAGGCCTCCTATGGCCATGTCTATTAAGGCCCACACTAGGGCTAAGGCAGCCAGCAAGACCAAGCATCTTACTGCTAAAGCCTTACCTCAGCCTACTCCAGAGACACAAATCATGACTATGGCTGCTGACTTAATTTCTATGATTAGAGGTTCACAGGCCCATCCTGAGAGGATCCCAGCCTCCTTCTGATAAAAGGCCCCGGGTTGAACCCTCTGACCCTATTCCTTCAGATGAAGTTTCTGAGGACTCTGTCCACTCCGATGGCCAGGAAGAGCTCTTCCAGACCTATGAGGACTCGGATGCAGAGGATTCCATCCCCTCAGCCTCCCCTCCTGAGGATATTTCTTTTGGGGAAGTTCTGCATACCATGAGGGAACATTTCAAGTGGCAAGGCCAGGAATATTCTGATTCCAGAAAGCGCCTTCGAACTTTCCTTAAAAAGCCCCAGCACAGGCCCTTAGCTATTCCTCCTGTGCTTGATGTTTTGGATGATTTATATTCTGACTCTAGTTTGACCCCTGATTCTCTTCCTCCTGCTCCAGCCAAGCCAGACAGGTATTACAGGGTCCCAGAAACACATTCCCATTTATTCAGGGCCCATACTGCTGATTTGGAAACTATTTCTCAGGTACCTAAAGGTGTTTCAGCTTCCACCTCTAAAAATCCTTTGCCCTCCAACAGGGAAGCTAGGTCATTAGAGAGATGGGGGAAAAAGGTCTACACCTCCACTACTTTATCTATGAGAGCTTTGAATTGCCTTTTTCATATGTTACAGTACCAGGATTTCCTGTTAGAAGATTTACAGAAAACATTGGCCTCTCCTGATCCTTTGCTGGAAGCTGTACATAACTCTCAGCAAGTAAGCAATCACTTCCTGCAGTGTGGATATGATGCACTGGAAGCTTCATGTAGGGCAGCTATGACAGGGGCAGTCATTCGTAGACATGCATGGTTAAAAGATCAACCTCTACCAGATCATGTAAAGGCAAAACTTCTGGATGCACCTTTGGAAAAGAACAAGCTTTTTGGTGCTAATGCTAAGGATGTGTTAAAGTCCATCGAGGAAAAAGCAAAATCAGTTCAGACGGTGAAAGATTTCCTCCAGGTTCAACCCCCCAGATTCAGTAGGAATTGGCCTTCAAAAAACTGGTCCTTTCCTAATCCTGAAAAATTTCAAAGGGGTAAAAACAGACTTGGCCGAGGAAGAGGACAATACAGAGGTCCTTACAGGGGACGACAATGGCAGCCAGCAAACCAAAGAAGTGACACAGGGGTTTCACCTGCCCCACAGCCACAATCTCAATGACTTTCCTCTACTTCCGCCTACCAAGGAACAAATAGAAGCTCCCTTGGGCAGGAAATTATCTCTGTTTGCAGACAATTGGCACAGATTGACAAAGGACAAATGGATTTTGGACATTATAGACCGAGGTTACAGGTTCCATTTTCATACCTTACCAAGAAAACAAGGCATGCCAAACCTACTACAAAACCAGAGGGCAGAGGCTATCAATCAAATCTCTCTGCTGGCTCGGATGAGAGCAATAGAAAGAGTTCCACAACAAGAACAAGGCCAGGGGTTTTACTCAAGATTATTCCTTGTTCCAAGAAAAGAATCTCAATGGAGACCAATACTGGATTTGTCCGCATTAAACACCTTTCTCATAGTACCAAAGTTCAAAATGCTGACTCTACAGCAACTTCTTCCCATGCTGGGCAAGGGGTCTTGGCTGATTACTCTGGACCTCAAGGAGGCATACCTGCATGTCCCTATCAGACACAGCTGCAGAAGATACCTCAGATTTCTTGCAGGGCCAGAGCATTATCAATTCTCAGCATTGCCATTTGGTTCATCTACTGCGCCCAGAGTATTCACAAAATGCCTGGCTTCAGTAATTGCTCATTGCAGGCTCCAGGGGATCCAAATTTACCCGTACCTGGACAACTGCCTCATACAAGCGGACGACAAATTGATGTTGACAAAAAACTTGGACTATGTCATACAATTACTTCAAGCTCTATGATACACTGTCAACTTCCAAAAGTCAAGACTTCAGCCATCCCAGCAAATAATCTTCTTAGGAGCCAAATTAGACACAGCCTCTCAAATGGCTTACCTAACAGAAGACAAGCAAGAGAAGTTAACTCATTATTTCAAAGGTTTGGCAAAACTTACCCAGATGACTGCAAGGAGATTCCTTCAGGCCCTGGGTTACATGGCATCCTGCATTCTCCTGGTTCCATTAGCAAGACTACACATGAGAAAGCTTCAATGGTACCTAAAAAGCCTATGGTCTCAGCACAGCAACAACTTAGAGACAACCATACCACTCATTCCATGCCTACAAAAGGAATTCCTATGGTGGGCCTCGGTAAGCCAGGCAAACACAGGTATGTCATTCAAAAAAACACAGATAACACAGACCATGACCACAGACGCCTCAGACCTTGGATGGGGGGCGCACATGGAAGGCAGGTGTATACAAGGACAATGGTCTCCAAAGGAAACACATCTGCATATAAACCAAAAGGAAATGCTGGCAGTAATGCATGCCATCGAGGCCTTTCAACACCAACTTCAGCAAGGCCATTTACTGATACGGACAGACAACACCACTGTGATGTGGTATATAAACAAGCAAGGGGGCACCCATTCTTACCCCCTTTGCAGAATGACAATGCATCTTTGAGAAAAATCACTGAGCCTAAACATTCAGTTACAATCCCAGTTTGTTCCAGGCAAAGACAATGTGCTGGCGGACAGCCTAAGCAGGAATTTCACAGATCCACACGAGTGGAGGTTACATCCGAAGATCTTCACACAGCTCATTTCGACATGGGGCAGGCCAGAAGTAGACCTATTTGCCTCTCACCTCAACCATCATCTACAAAAATTCTGCTCAAGAACATACCATCTACAAGCTTGGAAAATAGATGCTCTCTCATTCAACTGGAACTTCCTAAAAATCTATGCATTCCCACCTCTGCCACTGATGACCTCAGTATTACTAAAGATCAAAGCAGAGAGACCCAAGGGGATCCTAATAGCTCCGGACTGGCCAAGACAACACTGGTATCCACTACTACGGAGCATATGTCACACCAAGAAGTGGGCCCTTCCCCAATGGCCTCTACTTTTGACTCAACACAACTTCAAAACAGTGCATCCAAACCTTCAGACACTGCAGCTAACAGCCTGGGAGATCCCATGAATAACCTCAACCTATCTCTCCAAGGAAGTTCAGCGGATACTAACAGAGGCTCGAAGACCATCCACCAGAAAGGTTTACTTAGCAAAATGGAAGAGATTCAGCATTTGGAATACCAGCAATGGACATGATGCATCATTATTGAACATCCCACTCATCCTGGAATATTTGGCAGATATGCTAAAGAATGGGCTCTCATATTCTTCCATAAAGATACATGCATCAGCTATTTCAGCTAGATATAACACTGATCCGCCTGTCTTTTCACATCCTTTGCTAATGCAATTCAGGGGAATCAAGAACATTAAGCCACCAAGAAAGGCTCCAGTGCCAGCCTGGGACCTCAGTTTTGTCCTAGAAAAACTGACTCTACCTCCATTTGAGCCAGCAGCTTCAGTTGACTTGCAATTTCTCTCATGGAAGACAGCTTTCCTGTTGGCAATTACCTCAGCAAGAAGGGTTTCGGAACTACAGGCCCTAATGGCAATACCACCATTCATAATTTTCCACAGAGACAGGGTTTCATTAAGGACCAACCCTACTTTTATGCCAAAGGTGGTATCTAGGGTTTCTTTAAATCAAGCTATTCATCTGCCTGCTTTCTTCCCCAATCCTGAGAATAAGGGGGAAAGACTGTTACATACCTTGGACATTCACAGACAACTTCAATACTGCCTGGACAGAACCAAGATCAGTAGGAAGTCTGAACAACGTTTTGTAGCTTACACCCCTGCAGTCCAAGGAAAAGCAATTTCAAAACAGACTATTTCAAAATGGATTGGACATTGCATCAGATTCTGTTATTCCTTTCATGCAAAGACTGTTCCAGCCAATGTCAGACCACATTCCACCAGAGCTACAGCCACCTCTACAGCATTCTTAAGAGGGGTGCCTACTAAGGACATTCTAGAAGCTGCTACATGGAGCTCCGTGCATACATTCTCCAAACACTACAATCTCCCTCTATACTCCAGATCCAGAGCAGGCTTTGCTTCGGCAGTCCTGCAGGGTTTGATTGCCACACCATCTTTTCCTAGAGCATTCCTCCTCCCCAGCTAAGCTATGGTATTCTACCCATATGTTATGACTGCAGTTGCATTCTTGAAGGACATAGTACAGTTTTGTACCTACCATAAATGTAGATGTCCGATAGATATGCAACTGCAGTCGGATTTTCCTACCTCCATACCCCTCTATGCCTAGGGTCCACTCCTATCCCTGTTTCTCTTAGCTGGGGATATCTGTTATGGTGTATCTGTTTATTGCTCATTTATTTGTCTGGAATTCTGTTTTTGTCTTCCAATTTGATTACAGCCTTCCTTGGAGGGCACCTGGCATCTGGGGCAAGAAACACTGAAGAAAATGGCGTCGGCTGATGCTTATGTACTCCAGCCGCTCTGACGTCGGAGAGAAATGCGACATCAGCCGACGTCGGACCCAGACTTTGGAATCCGGCTGACCGAGGGCTGCCTGAGGCAGGACAACCCATATGTTATGACTGCAGTTGCATATCTATCGGACATCTACATTTATGGTAGGTACAAAACTGTACTTTCTCTGAAAGCATACAAGTGTTTTCAAAGCTGGGAGAGCTATAAAGATAAGACAAAATCAGACAACACTTAGTAGAAGCACAGGCTGCACCATTCATCTTAACATGGATAACCTTTCTTTTAGGTTAACTCAAATGTGTGTGTGTGGCTGTCAATTTGGAACATTTGTTCCTCTTAGGAGGGTAAAGCTTCCATATTTGAAGATGTACATAGTTTTGTATGTTATTATTAAGTTAATAGGTTTTAAGGGGTTAATATGAATGTGTTTTTGAGGGCATTCAATAAAACAAAAAGTTTTGTAAGATGTGACATAGGCTCGGAAGGATATGACAAGAAACAACTGTATAAAAGATTAACCTGCCAAACAGTGTATGCATGCAACACAAAAGCTGGAACTAGACATTTAACAAAAAGGCTGTTATACATAAAATATGGGAATACTAACTTTTTAATACAATGATGCTTTCTGTAATATCTTTAAATGCCAATGGTCTCAGAGATAAATACAAAAAAGAAAGAGTAGTGAACTATATTAAAAATTGTAGAGTACAACTAGCTATGGTACAGGAGACACACTTGGAAAGAACTGAACATGTGAATTTGATAAAGAAAAATTTTCATGGGGGTTATTCAACAGAATACCTAGGACAAAAGGAAAAAGAGCACTTATATTAATTGCAAGAGGAACTCCAATAGTGATATAAGAGGATAAAAAGATAATAATGGTAGATTTGTAGTACTAAGGGGCTACTGGCAAGGGAGGAGGATTACACTGGCATGTATTTATATTCCACCTAAAATTGCTATAATGGAGCGTAAGAAAATTTTGGGAGAAATAACCAACTTTCAACAAAAAATATTCCTTGTAGATGGGATTGGAATTTGATTTGCAACAGTGAACATGTGTCTCGGGGGCCCAGCAGGGAAAATATAACAAAGGAGGGTAGATCTTTGAAGAAATTTATGAAAATATTTGGCATGGAAGACGTGAATTCACTACTAGGTCTTTAGAGTGAATTTACATATTATTCCCCAAAATACAAAAACTGAACTTGGCTTGACAGCATTTATATTTCACAGAAACTTGTATATTTAAATGAAGGACTTGAAATGCACCCGATAACTATTTAAGATAATTCGCCAATAATAATTAAAATAAAAAAAACAGGGTAATGAAATAAAAATGTGACACTGGCACTTTCCCACCTATCTGTTGAAAAGAGACTAATTTAAGGAATGGGTAGTGGAAATTATTCAGGATATTAGAGAAGACAGACATTTCTTCTGAAACTGTAGCCATGGAATGGAATAAAATTAAAGTTAAAAATAGGGTGGAAATAAAAGAAAGGGAGATATGATTAACAAGTAACCAGGATTATTTACAGGGGCTGACAAATGTTAAAGTTAAGGTATTATAAAATAGTGGGAATCTCATAGAACAAGAAGAGGACCAACTGCAGAATGTTAAACAGAAAATAAGGGATTACCTCGATAATATGCATGAGTTTAGAAAGATTACTGTTAATCAACTCTTTTTGATGATAACTATGGCACAAAAACTTTTAGAACAATGACTCAGGCAACAGAAAGGAGAAGGGGCTTAGGGAGCCTATAACAAAGAAGATAACAAGAGATCCTGTAGAAGCATTAGAAATATTTTGGAAATTCTTTGAAAGTCTGAATAAGGGAGAGAAATATGGAAATCAAGAAAAGGTACATATGAAAATGTTTAACGAAGAATTAAATATGCCAAGGTCAGAAGTATAAGAGGCTCAATTACTAACATTTAGGATAGAAAGAGATGAGATAAAAATGGTGATGTATAACCAATCTACAGGAAAGTCCCCAGGAATAGATTGTATTCCTGTGGAAGTTTGGAATCTAGGAGAGAAAAAACTGATAAAGATCTGGAAGGTTTTGTCTAACAGTATTTCAAGAGGAGGAGAAGTACCAACATCCTGAAAGAAAGCTGTGGTAGCTGTAATACCAAAGGATGGCAAAGATCCATCAGATTCAGCTTCATACAGGCCCATTTCAATACTAAATCATGATTATGAAATGTTTATAAGTTCATAGGTGTTTACTAGGCTATCAACCACAAAGGCCTTTTTAAGCCTAGTCATACATTCCAAATCTCAGACAAGTTCTGATACCCTTGATAAGTGTAAGCATGGGCCTGGGAGAGGAACCATTTACAGGGTACTCATTTGCATTAGAGATGTAGGTGCCAAACCAGGGATGAATTTCTGATTTCCCATCCATTTCTCCAAGTTGCACTTGAATTGGGTTAGGGAGGAACTCTGCTTATGTCTGTAATGGCTAAGAGAATGGCAAACATGATGCCAGAATCGATAGGTATGGATCAGTGTGGCTTTGCGGAGAGGTGAGACAAACATTTGACAACATTAACAGAACACTGATGGTCCAGAGGGAAACAGAATGTAATAAAATGCCACTGTTGTTGATGAGTCTTGATCCAGAGATAGCATTTGACAGAGCAGGCTAGGGCTTTATGAGCAAGGCAATGGAAGCATTTGCATTCCCTGATAAAATTATAAGGTTGATTAGAAGGATATATATGAGGGATCGTAGATGAAAATTAAAGTGGGTGGGTTCCTCTTTGTGCAGTGGAACCAGGCAGGAGTGTCCTCTTTCCCTTTGCTATTGCATCTTATTTAGAACCATTGACAAAGAAAATAAGACACTTAGAAATTCAAGGATATAATTGGTATGATAGTCAAGAAAAGCTGACAGTAATTGTAGATGATATTTTTTTATACCTAATATAACTAGAAAAGGCATTAAAGTGCTGAGGAACATTTTGAGACAGTTTCAAATCTTTTTGGGATACAAAATTAATGAAGCTAAAACAAAATCAATAGGGTAAATTATGTACCCACACACAAATTGGATTAGCAATGTCCATATTTATGAGGACATGATAAAATGAAGTATTTAGGAATATGGATGACAGATAATTCCGGTGTGGCAGCTAAGGATATGTGGGAAGAAACTAAACAAACGATAATAGAAAAACGTTGAAATTGGAAGCTCTGTTATAAGGATATGGGTAGTAAGTTACAAGCATTTAAAATGTTTTTAGTCCCTTTAGTCTTATACACAGGTCAGGCATATTTGTATCAACCTGAGGAGAAGTTGTGGATAAGTTAATAAAGAGCTGAAATATTTTATCTGGGAGGGGAAGACAGCAATAATTAAGTGGGATAAGCTTATTCTTCCAGTAGAACAAGTCAGATTGGGATTACCCAATTTGAAGGGGTATTTCAGAGCTACACATTTAAGGCTCCTATACACAGCACAAGCAGAAACCTGTAATTCAAAGTGGAAAGGGTGGGAAGCTCAAGAAACAAGAAGAGAATGGGATTTTGGATGCAGACCTTTAAGGAGAATAACAGTAGTTATACAGAATAGTCTGCTCATAAAGTAGCAGAAAGTATTTGCAGAACTAAGACAACACTGGAATGAGGAAACGAGATTCTGCCAATGGGGATGATTGCAATTAGGGATACAGACAATAGGCTGGAATTTATTGGAGAAAACTGGCAAAGGATCCAATTTATTGGGAGCAAATAACTAGGGAGGGAAAGGTAATAGAATGGGAGGATGCCAAGAATTTATTTGGACAGGTTAGATATTGCCTTCCCTATTAAGCATTGTTATCTAAATATAGGCAAAGAGGAAGAAATAAGGGGTTCCTAAACAAAAGACCAGCACAGGTAGAGTTTTTAGTAGAATCTAGAACAGAAGCTGCTGTTAAAAAAGGAACAATTAGTAGAGCATATAAAATATTGCTGATAACTGTAAGAGTCAATCAGAGGAGGTTAGAAAGGATTGGGAAGAGAGAATAGATAAGCAATTCACAAAGAAAATGAGGGGATGCATGTTTGTCTTCTGAATATGTAACAAAATCTAGAAGATTTTGGATTTTTGCTTGGAAATGTTTACATAGATATTTTATACCACAAGTAGACACCATAGAATTTTTCCTCAAGTAAACAGTAAATGTTGGAGGTAATTGGGAACATATTTTCTGGGAGTGTAATGAGTTGGCAGACTTTAAAGATTCCCTGCCGACTTCAATATCAGAAATACTCTGTGAGCAAATTGGTGTAACTTGGGAAATAATTTTTCTGAGCCAATTTATGGAATTGGAATTGTCTAGACATAGTAAGGCCTTGTTGAGTCTAATTATGGTGGCTGCCAAAAACAGTTACTAGAAAAATAGAAATTAATGTCTAAAACAACTGTACTAGAAGTAGTAACTATAGTCACAGAGAAAGCCCAAGCCTAGCCTATAGGATTACCTTGGCATCTTGCCACCTGGCCTTAGTTCCCAGTACCTCTGTCAAGTATAGCCACTGGAGTGATCCCTGGGGTGAATTTTCTATTTCCCATCCACTCATCAAGATATCTTTTGAAGAGGGCTAGTGAGGTGCTCTGTTTGACATGTATGGGAAGTCTATTTCATAGCATGGGCAGTCGCTTGGTTATGAACCTGTCCCTCTAACACATTCTGTTAATTGTGGTAATGAGGCTGAGGTCTCTGGAGTGTGTGGTGCAGAGGGACTGGGATTTCTTTAGATGTTCAAACCTATTCAGTAAACTTAACTCCATCTCAGTGCACTGGAGCACAGAAATTATGTGCTACCTTTTATTGGACCAATATAAATTTTACAATACAGCTACTTAACCTATTTGACTAATAGCAGCCCTTCAATAAAAGGTACCATATCACCTATGTTTTTAAGTGTTTTCTGTTAGGACATGTACAGCATTTCTCTCCACCTTTAATGGTTGTCTTACAATAGGTAAAGATGTACTATCTTTGGAAATTGAGGATAAAACAAAATTAAAAGTGTCATTTTTTTTTAATTTAGAAAACAAATCTGACCCTTCTTCTGCATGTTTCGATGGTGAATCTGCAGACCCTATGAGGCTGGGTGAAAACATATATTTTAGTATGCTCTACAAAGTGGTAAACATAGGTGAAACCTTAACCCTAGACATTTTACACATTTTTTGTAGAAGACAACTCAGCAGGAGGCCGGTTGGACAATTCTCCCATATTTACTTGTATTTGTTTACCAGGGTCAGACTCTAGTCTTGCTGGAACCATTTTCTGTTATTTATTTTTTTATTTTTGTTATTGTTGTTTTTTATTGTGTTCACAATAAAGTGGCTATAACTGTTGGGGGGGGGGGGTTGTCTGTAAATAATAGTACCCGCAATGTTGTCATTTGTTCAGTTTAAATTTATTTGTTTTTATTTATTTTACACTTTGGTTACCAGGTAGATGGGCTGGTCTATTGACTCTTTTCAGCTACAACCTGGGTACAAGAGTACAAATAGTTTGTTGAACGGTAGTAGTCTGTAGTATATTTAAACAAAATTGTTCAATATGCAATAGTAGATGAAGTAAAGCACATATTGAATCAAATATTTACATTACATATAAAAAAGAGGATACAAATCATTTGCTGACCAGATTAGCCCTACTAGTCTGGTGGCCTCTTTTCAGGTCAGACTCAAGGTGGAGTTTGTACTGACTAAGGGAAATGTGGCCAGGGTACCATAGAAATTTCCCTACTCTTTTTTTAGTAAGTGCAATGAGATTTTTTAGATCCACTGGAGCTACCACTGCATCAGGCACATGGTGCCTCATTTTAGTGACTCATCTGAAGGATGAGATGCATTTATCCTGCTGAAAGTAAAGATATCCTCTGGGCTGACTTCTACATCATCTTGCTTGCCTTTTGGCTTTGCCTCTATGCTCATTCAGCCTATTCCTGGCCTCTCTCTTCCCCTTTTTCCTAGAATCAGGTCATGGCATTACAGTCAGCAAAACATCCTCCAGTGTAAAATGCCTTTTTAGTAATTCCAGCTGTTTTCATTGAAAAATTAGAATCCTTGGTCATGTTGCCTCACTCAGATGTCAAAGCATTGCTGATTACGTTACCCCAAACTGAGTATTTCCCATGCCTTGACTAACAATGAAGACTATCTCCACTGGTATACATTTAATGCATGTGCTCTTGCTGTAATGTGATTCCTCTCAGTACTGCCTGTTAAAGTGCTTTGTTATAGCCTGCTCTTCCACTTAAGTAGTCAAGACTAAACAAAATAAATGGTATTAGTCACCTGTAGTGGTGCATGCTGTAGGGTAACAAAAAAGCATAATACTGAGACCTGTAAGCTTCATTAGTCATATCTGTAAGGCTATGAAAAGGATCATTATGGAATTTTACATAAGGATGTAGGTAACCTACAGTCTCTTGAAACAACCCAGTTCAGATTCACCAAGGGCAGGTCTTGCCTGCACCATCCTACATTTGAGTTCTCATAGACAAACAATCCCAGCGAACTGTCAATCCCCATGTAACTCAACGGATTGCAAATGGGCTCACAGATAAGGTAGGTTGGGCAGCTTTGCCTCCGCCAAAAGACCTGTCACTAGCGGTGTACCACAGGATTTTCCTTGGGCCACTCCTCTTTGGCATTTACTTCTTGGTGGTCAAAGCTAATATTAAAGATTTTCGGCTGACCAAGTTTACTCATGACTACAAACTTGACACCATCACAAACTCACTAAAGGACTCCAAGAGGTCTTGTCCTAACAAATAACTGGTGTTAAAACTATGGATTAAAATTAAATGCCAAGAAGTGTATAATCATATCCTTTGGCAAGCACGACTCCCCTTGTAGCTATAACATTGACAACATGCACCTCAAAATTGATCCTATAGTTAAGGATCTGGGAACCTATGTTGATAATGAACTATCCTTTGATCACTATGTATCCTCTGTTGTAAGGAAGTCAGTTTTTTATTGCACAGCTTATATCTAAAGGTATTGCTTTCAGATCCAGGGAGGCAATTGTTCCAAAGTACTCAGCACTTGTTAGGCTGATCTATGAGTATAATGACCCTTTTGGTATGTACCTGTTCAAACACTTACCAGAACTGGAACAAATACAATTCTTTCTCACTAAAAATCAGGAGCTTCAATCAGAAAAAAATATGCAGACCATCTCAAAGCCTTGTCCTTCTTCCTAGTATTATACAGGCTCTGAGAGGAAACCTCTGCCATGTACATAGAACTTCAACATACCCTATTCTGTCAGACTTGTTTCACATTCACAAGTTTAGTGGTATCATAAATACCCTCTCAAGAGGACAAAATCTCTTTTGAAAAATAAGTAGAACATGTTGGAGGGATAGGTTTGTATCACAAAGAATACCAATTCTATGGAACTGTCTTCCACTCCATGTGAAGCAAAGTACTTCTGCTCTTTACAAATATAATTAGGATGAATAAATGGGTTACCTCAAATTTACCCCTAGTTTAGAGCCCCTAACCCTCATGGATAGGTGAACATGTGAATGTCCCAACATAGTCTTGTCGGACCTATCTCTGGGTTATATGTATGCAAAATATGAGAACTAAAAATTGCCATGGGAATGCAAGGCTAGGCTTCTTAAGGACCTCACAGATAAATTGCCTAGTAAGTACTTATGGACCTATACAGTTTTTATAGAATTTTCATATGGGAGCAACAGCAAAAATCACCCACTGATTTTTAACTTTAGAGAATTACCTATCAGTTCTTTTTCCTAGAATAACATTACAAAGTGCATTTGTTTGTGTCTTTCGGCTTTTCCCGGTTAGGGGTCGCCACAGTGGAACTCCGGTCCGCTAATGATTGGTAGTGGATTTTTACGTACCAGGTTACCAGCCCTGATGCACAACCTTCAACGAAGGCACGCTCCATTCACGTATGCCTCCACTCAAAAGATGCTCTAGCTGAGAATCGAACGGGACAACATCTTGCTATGAGGCAACAACGCTACCGCAGCACCACCATTCCATTTAGAGTTTTTTTTCATTTCATAATAACATTACAAAGTGCATTATGAAATGAAAAAACTCTAAATGGAATCATCAGATACCACAACACTCATTGGAAGTGCAAATGGCACTCATGGATAACAGAGCTGTTACGCCCAGGACTATTTTGGAGTTTACAGCACTATGAAACTGAGTATATACAAAGTCTTTCTTCATGGGCCTATATTCAAAATTGGCTCTGTGTAGTAGAAATCCTGTTAAATGACAAATAAACAAATGTAGTCTCTTGCCACACTTGGCCTACCTCCAGTTGAAGACCTGCCACCTAGTCCTAATATGACTGTGCCATCTCTGTTTTCATGAGGCTCAGTGCATAGGTGCTTTCAGACTAGTGGTAAGGAGTAATAAGGGCTGTTTAATGATAGTGATGGGTACAGGGAAGTGAAGAAGAAAGCAGGTGGATTGCAGGGGTCATCTGCAGAAACGGAGAAGAGGACGAGAAGGCTTTAAAGTTTGTCTTTCTTCTTAAAAAGAAGAGGCCACTAACATGTCTGATGTAGAAATTCCAGTGCAATGCACGCACACACACACACACACACACACACATATATATATATATATATATATATATATATATATATGTAGATATACAGAACAGTCTTTAATTGCGTAGATCCTAAAACTTCTGACACTGTAAATAAATATTAGTTTCATTTTTCTATACTCTTCCACAGATGGCAGGCCTTGAAGTCGGAAGGAAGATATTTGTCATTAATGGAGACCTGGTTTTCCTGAGGCCTTTTCAGGAAGTGGAATGTTTCTTGAAGCACTGTTTCGGCAGCAAGAGACCCTTAAGGGTTCTACTAAGCACAAAACCAAGGGAGTAAGTTACCCTTTTGCACCTTTCCTACTGTATCTAATGAGAAGAAGGAATGACTGATAATTTTTGGCAAGAAAGTTGAATCTATAATGGAAAGGACAATGCAGTAATTTGAAAAAGTAATTATATGCATGTGGTGTAAACTTTATGTGAATACCTAATAAAAAGTCTCACATTATCTTTACAATTAGGGTCTATAATACCAAAGCTGTGCTTATACTGAACATCTTACACTTATAACTACAAAAATATTATTTCTGTGCAGCATTGCTGTGTAGCTTTTCAGTCAAATGTATTCTGCATACATTATGCTGTGAAATGAAAGAGTGAAGCAAGCAAGGAAAACTGTGAAGTAAACATTGCAAAACCTCATCCCTTTACTCACTCCAAGCGAGCAGTGAAAAGTATTACTTGTAAATGAAACTCATTTAGCCTCAGTATAACAGGTTTTTTATGGTATCTGTCATAAATATACAACCAATGATGCAGCACGAGCTAAAAGTATTGTGTGAGACAATTTTAATTAAATTAGTTATATATTAGACATGTGTCACTGCTGGAACAATTATTTCCTTGAAGGAATGATGTATATTCCTTTAGCTTCATTTTTATATTTACTTTGGGACCTTTCTGCTCTTGTGCCAGCAGAATGTAGGTACTTCAAAGTTAGATGCATAGTTTCAGCTGCTTTCTCTCTTTGTGTACCAGAAGGTGGGATTGTCCTTCACTTTGTCCCTTGGACCTATAAATCTGTTGATGGGAGGTTATAATGTATGCCTTTAACTCTGCAGCACCATGCCCGCTGACACACATCTGAAGGTCTGAGAGGTCCAGGAATAGTGAATAACTGCAACAGATGCTAAGCAATAATTAGTTTGTGGGTGATTAGTCATACATTCTCCCATTCAGCAAGATTACCTTTATAGCTTGAGGTGAAATGTAGTTGTCATTGTTAACCTGGTAGACTTCTTTGAAAAGGTGATGGACGAGGGTAAAACAGTGCATACAGCGTCTCTTCACCTGGCTAAGGAATATGACACAATACCCTACTCAGGCATTGTTGACAAGCTCTTTGAGCTGGGAGTAAACTTTTACATAACTTGTTGGATTGCTGACTGGCTGGCTGGCTGACAGGACCCAGGAAGTCAGGATCTGTGAGACCACCAGTCACCAGTGAAGTACTACAGGGCTCCATGCCGAGTCTGTTCTTGTTTGGCATCTACTTCTCATAAATAAAGGCTAATGTTAAAGGCCTCTGGCTCACCAAGTCTGCAGATGACTGTAAATTGGGAGCTATTACAGATTCCCCTCAAGACACAAACATCTTGCAAGTGGATTTAACACAGACAAATAACTGGTGCCAAAGTCATGGCCTAAAACTCAATGCCAGAAAATGCATTATAATGCCCTTTGGGAAACTGCCAACACAAGTTAATTGCTCCATTGGTAAAATGCCCTTAAGAATTGACCCAGTAGTAAGGGATCTTGGAACATATGTAGACAACAATCTAGTCTTTGACCAACATGTAGCTAAGATAAAAAGAAAACTATTCTATGTCTCCCAACTTATAGATAAGAGTATGCCTTCCAGGTCCAAAGAAGTTAAAGTACCCTCTACTTGACCCTTATCAGATCTGTCATTGAATACAATGCCCCCGTTGGCATGTATTTTACCACACACTTGCAACAGTTGAAATCCTTATAGACATTTTTCACCTGAAGAATTTAGAGCACGAATACCCTGTCCTACACTGATCACCTAAAAGCTCTATCTCTGTATTCAGTCTCCTACAAGCTGCTGAGAGGGGACCTTTTCCTGACTTACAGGGCTTCCTCAGACATGCCCTGATGGATCTGTTGCACATGCTGAAAGCAAACAGCACCAGAAGCACTAGATTCAGGGATCTGAGCTTCACTTCAGACATAAACAGAACATGCTAGACAGACAGATATGTGCCTCAAAGGATCCCTGCTCTATGGAATCGGCTCCCCATCCATGTAAAACCGAGTTCATCCCTAACACTATTCAAACAAAATCTTGACAATTGGATGGGAAATCATGAATTTACCCCCACTCTGGCACCCATGTCCCTTATGGGCAAAGGCTGTCAGTAAGAAAAGTATTATCCTAACTAGCAAACTCCTACAAATCTTTAGTTACCTGCCTACTAACAGATCCCCCCCACCCACATATGATACTTGGGACCCGAATGGTTTGGGGTGCATGGCTAGTCTTGTAAGGCCCTAGTGGTTGTTAGCCTAGTAACCACCTAGGAACCTATGTCTTCAAACTGACATTTAGAAATGCAGGTTTATTATATCAAAAGAGCCTTTGGATATTATAAGACCTTGTACGCAATCACAAGTTGCAAATGAAACATCTTTGTCAACAGAGAAGCTACCAGATGCTAAACTTGTTTGCTAGAATAACTTAGTAAATAAGGTAAAGAGCTAGAAGTATACTAGCACATGTGTTAAGGTGTACTAGTGTACTGCCTTTGATGAGGGTATCCTTCAAGGTGAAACTCATTTGTATAGATAAAACAGCAGCCACTGTAACTCAAATACTCAGTTAAGACTTTAAATTCAGACAAGTTTAATATTAAGTTGTTGCCTTCAAGTTGTAATTAGAAACTCACATGCCAA